>NW_014569894.1:85117-138253 GCF_001313835.1 Polistes canadensis
ATTATTATTATAATTATTATTATTATTATTATTATTATTATTATTATTATTAATTATCATTATTAATTATTATTACTATTATTATTTAATATCGAAGTGATGAAACTGAATGAGATAAGTAAAGAAAAAAAAAGGAAAAAAAATCGAAAGAGTGAACTACTACTTGTATTTCTGGTGACCTAGATTGCATTGATTATAAAAAGACAAAATAAATGTATCCTCATTTTTAGGTCACAAATATTTATTACTTGTCCTTTTTTAATTACCAATAGACCTCTCATTTCAGCTCTCTCATCTTTTCTTAGCATTTAATTAATGGCACTCGGAGATTACTCTCTTTGCTAAGAAATATTTAATAGTAATCAATTAACTAATTAAAAAGAAAAAATAAAACGCGTTTTACTTTGAAACAAACTTCGTTAAAACTCTAAGAAGACGTATTTTAAATACATACATATCTATCTGCGTGTAATTTAAAACAAATAAAATAAAATCTCTCGCTTGTAAAATCTTCCTCTTCCTTGTGAAAATTAGATATTATAGATCGCAACGCAGGACATTGATAATAATGATGATGGTTAAGGTGATGATAATGATAATGATAATGATGATTAATGATGCTAGTGATGATGATGAGGAATATGCATTTACACAATTGGTAATTGCTTCATATGTGTGATGTCATTTGTGAACACATTAAAAAGTTGTCTCTCGGTAAACAAAAATTAGTCTAAGCAATATGTGTCGATATATATTTTCACTTTATAAGATTCATTTTTCAATTTCATCTGTATCTCCCGAGAAAGAATGAAAGAAAGATGATAACAACAAACCAATATAGAAATCGTACATTGCTTGATATAAAAAATACATAACGAATTCGTATTCTTTAAGTTCTATTTGAGATCTCACGCTTGATTTTGTGGCCCAATTTCTCATTTAGCCAAGGAAACTTTTTTTTGTTTTTTCTTTAAATCGTCAATAACAATTATGACCTCTCTTGTAATTTACGTTCATCTCTTTATCAATAATGCTGTTATTTTAACGATTCAACGGTGCTCCAATATTAAGTGTTATCGATTGTTTTTTACTTTTTAAGAGATTTTTCTTTAAAATAATAACTAGTGCGTTTCTCTGTTGCCAAAAAAAAACAAAAGAAAGAAAAATTTAAAAATATCTATATATATATATATATATAGCTACTCGATTAATTAGTTTATTTATTATGTTGAGAACAATACTCATTATTCGATTGTTATTGTTTCACCCTGATTTTAAGTCTAAGGATAATAATTTAATTGTTAGACTAGAGTTTGCTCGCCTTTTATATTTGTTATTAAAGATGATTATAAATATAAACAATAATACGGCAGAAGTACTTACCTCTATTTTCAATGCATCATATTCAAAAATGGTTGCAATCAGCGTTTAATCTTTCAGATAGTAAAAATTAATCATGGATGTTTCTTAACACTTCTTATCGTAAATAAGAAAGCAGCACAATTTGTATAAAATGTTAATGTTGAGTTAATAAATTGTTCCAATGTATAAAATTGTGCATATGTCTCTGTAATTCCTGTTTTATGTTGTTACACGTGTTATGTCATGTTGCGTTTTGTTGGCAATTTCGCAACAGTATAATAAGGAAAATATTATTAGAATAAAGAAATATATATATATATATATATATATATATATATATATATATATATATATAAGTAACAACTAATATACAGAAAAATATATACTATAAAAATTTACTTTATCTATGTTCTACATATGTTTCGTACATAAAGTAATGAAAAACGTATAAATAAGTATTTTCAAAAATATATTTCGTAAAGATGTATTTTCAATTAATTAGATGGAAATAAAGAAGCTCGTAGATTATTAAATAAATGTTGAATAAAATGTAATCATAGGCAAACTTTAGGTTTGATTTTAAATATTGAACATACTTCTTGGAATAAATTTCTCAAGATTTTAGGCTGGTCCTTAAGACTCTAAAAAAATGATATTGCATTGAAATAAATATAGGAAAGAAAAATAAAAATAAAGTATAGCCTAGTATGTAATTCAAATGACACTTACATCGTTAAGAGAGATCGTAGGTATGAAAGAAATTTGTGGCCTAAGTGCACTTGTTAATTCTCCGTATTTGGCTAAAAGTTCTTTTCCTTTAGCTCCTGAATAACATTTGGAAATGGCATTAAAATCCACGTTCATTTTCTGCGCACAACTTTCCATTATTTTTATTGGTTCGATATTGTTTTTAATCATGCAAGACAAGTAATTCAATAGAAGCGATTGATCTTTAATAAGATCAATGGTACACGCATGTACCATATTCCCTTGACATTCGATTGGTCCATGTTGACATTTAAATTCATAAGTATGATCATTTTGTGTTGTCTAGAATATAGGAAATTTTTTTTAATATTACGCAAAGTTTTATTTCATATGATTGAGAAACATTTAATTGTGTTTTTCATACCAAAGCTTTTCCATACGGTATCAATGTGACTTTAACATTTTCTTTCAATTTCATATACGTAGGCAACAAATGCTTTATAAAAAAACTTCGAGAATCGGGACAAAGCGTCTCGTAATATACACCTATGTGAACTATTTCTTTTGCATCTTCCTGCTTCATTGTCATTGACTTACTTTCCCAAGACTCTTCTATGTAAGTTTAAAAAATAATAATTTAGAAAGACCTATATTAGGTCATTCGTATACAACACTTTAAAAAATAGTATTTTACCTCCCATAACATTATCTTGCGCTAACAGTAACCATAATTTAGAAGATTGCCACAATAGTAGGAATGCAGAAATAATCAGCAATATCTTCCATCGAAAACTGCCTAACCCCATTATCTAAATTTATTTTCTACAAATACTGTAATATACAATGAAGGATAAATAAATACTATTTTATGTGTATAAAATATTATGAATATTAACTTACCAATATATGAACGCATCCATAAAGACCACAAATATATAGACATTATTTTTATACCTTTTTTAAAAGTCCATATGTTAATAATATTTTTAACGTGACATCATAGACAAATTTTGATTCTGTTAACTGTAAAGAATAAAGAGGATTAAATATTTGATTTTTATTAACAATAGTAAAACTGGCTAAATTAACACCTAACTTTATTGCCTAACCTTATTACACACATACGTTTATGATAAAACAAAAATAATCTATTGTCTTATTTTTCTTACGCAATTAAATACATTATTTCACCTTATTATGTTACAAAGAAACGTATGAATGTTAATTGCCGTGAATTCCGGTTTAACCAAGAAAGGAAAAGATTTGTCATCGATCTTATTTATGATAAAAAGCATAATCTAGTACAATAGATAATGTTAAGAACGTTAAGAAAAATATACATTGTTTCATTTGAAGAGATAATTTTATGTATCATTTTAAAGATACATTTTGTTTTTTCTCTTATAATATTTTATTATAAGTGCACATAACAAGAGCTCGTAGTTGTATTTTTCTTTCGCTGGGTGGCAGTATGAAAATTTACCGATAAGTGCCATTTTAAAAGAAACGCGCCAATCGTTCGCTCTTTTAAATACAATAACTCGAACGAGTCAATTCATGGTTGTAACTTCGACTATCGTCAATTTTACTAATCGATACTAATTCAAAAATCGATTGTTACGCGCATGCGTGATTAAATACGTTAACATGTGTTCTCCAAATGCATTCTGTGGTGCTTGATCGAACATAACCTGCAAGAGATATGAGTAATTGAGAATTGTATTAATTTTATTAATTGTTTATAATAAAAGAATAATTGTAATAGCGTTTGGAATGTTAAGATATCAATAAATATAAATATTAATATTATACAATTAAATATGGGGGAGAATACGAGAAAATCACGCGTGATAATGGATGAGAGTGGAATATCAAATGTAAGTTCATTAAAATATATATTATTCTTATTATTATTGTGGACTGTTATTGCATATATTATAATATTTTTATTTTATAGATAATTGAATATTCTTACGATAAATGGAACCTACAGGATTTCATGAAAGTACAGTATTTTACACATATTTATATCACACACACAAGATGTCGGAGGTTTTACCGGCAAATTTCAATATGTTCAACTATTAATTCATTATTATATATTTACAGAATTTTAAAATAGTTATAGTAAAAGAATCTCAAAATGAAAGAGAATTAGAATTTGATCTAATCAATTGCCATTCATCGTTTGTTAATGCTATACGTAGAATACTCCTAAGTGAGGTTCCATCTATGGCTATAGATAAGGTTTTTATATTAAATAATACCAGTTTAATTCAAGATGAAGTATTGGCCCACAGGTAATGTAGAAATATATATGTATATTAAATTCAAATTTAATCGTGAATAAAAGTAAAAATTAATTGAATATAAATGTGTAGATTTGGACTTATACCTCTAAAAGCTGACCCTAGATTATTTGATTATCCGTCTACTAACGAGAAAGATGAAAACGAAGTTAGCGATCAGGATACATTAAGATATGAAATTAAAGTGAGCTGTACTTGGAATCCACAGCCACCAAAAGATTCTAGATTATCATCCGACATGTATAAATATAATAATGGTAATACTTTCATTATATTTATTTAGAATTGTAATATTTAGTAATATCAGAGAACAGAAATTGTATATTTTTATTTTATAGTTTACAGTAAGGATATCAAGTGGGTGTCGATTGGACGTCAAGCAGAATTATATCCTAGAGGTGTAGAACAATTGGGTGTTATAGAAGAAGATATTTTAATTAGCAAAATGAGGCCAGGGCAAGAAATTCATGCTTTTATGCATGCAGTTAAAGGTATCGGAAAAGATCATGCCAAATTCTCTCCAGTAGGTACGTATCCTTTTCTTATAAATTTCTTATATTATTTGATTATATTAGAGTAATGTAACTTATACATATTTTTATTTTATGCAGCCACTGCTTCATATAGATTATTACCGGAGATTAAAATATTAAAACCAGTGAGAGGAGATTTGGCTCCACTTTTTAAAAAGTGCTTCAGTCCTGGTGTCATAGAAGTTGTCGAACACCATAAAGATAACCCTGATTCAAGGGAAGCTGTTGTCAAGAATGCACGTTATGATAGCTGTTCTCGCAATGTCTTTCGTTATGATGAACTGAAGGATACCGTACAACTAAGTCGAGTATCGAATCATTTTATTTGTGAGTTCTTTTATTTATTTTAGATTAGTAAAAAAATTACTTTTCCCCTATTTATAGATATTTTATTTTTTGTTATTTACAGTTACTATTGAATCTGTTGGTGCGTTATCATCAGCCGTATTATTTACAGAAGCTGTCAAAATATTAAAATCCAAATGTAGAACATTTTTAGATGAACTTGAAAACCCCTCATAGTAAGTTCAATGTCTTATTTATTTTAAATAAAAAAAAACAAATAAATACTTTTTTTTTTTTATAAATAATTTATTGTCGTTAGAATCCCATACATCGTGTATTTTTTTTTGCAATTATGTGCACCCGTAACATTTATGAAACATTTATTTTATTATAATATATTGTTTTATTTTGATAAATGACAGTAATACCAATAATTGCATACCTTCTTCTTCTTTTAACTTTTATGAAAATATTGATATGCGAAATATTGTATAAAACCTTTGAGCATTAATAGATAAATGTATAACATTATTTCTAAAAATATATATGCATACTGTAAAACATGAGGCACGTGTAGGTACTGTAAAGTTATCATTTTATACAATAGCCATCTAATTCAATATATTATAGCTTTGTTTAAAAATTTTTCATTATTCATGTTAATAAATATATGATGTTATCATTTGGAAGCCAAATGAATATAATTTGGAATAATTTAAATGAAGTTAAAGTTCAACATATAGTAGAATATTTCAATTATAAACATGATGGAATATTACAGAATGGCGCATGAGCTTTTTTCACGAAAGGGATTAGACTTCTGCGATGAGAAACCAACCAAGAGGCAATCCTCTTGTTCGTGCTCAGTAATATATTTCATAATATCATCTATAGCTTTGCTGACCATTATACGCTTTATTGCAGCTTCACGACGCAATTGCTCAGTGATCATGCGTTGCTGTTGGAGATTTGTTATCACCATGTCCATAACAGCTAATATAAACTTAATTAAATGCTTCTGATTTTGATAATATTGAAATTCTGAAAAAATAAATAAATACAAATTCAATTAATTCTGTCAAACCAAAAAATTGTTAACTTCCACACTTGTAATATTTAAAGTAATCAATTTCAAAAGTAAACTTACACTTGGTTTTTTCAATGATACAAAAAAGAAAATTTGTATTTGTATATTTTCTTATACTTCTTATTAACTGTATTTCCTTGAAAACTTGAAAAAGGAAATAGAAATTGAAGAGGAGGAAACCAAACCCTAAATACAGCAAAAGTATGACGTATCTGATTATTTGTTCCTCTCGTGAAAATAACCTATCATAATAGAGATATAATAGGTTCGATTTTAATTGGTTAAAATTCTAGACTAATCAAATTTAATCTCGTGTAATTTAAATGCTGTTTGAAAAAATTTAATAATAATGTGCTTTTAATCTTTTTATTAATTATCAATTATATTATATTTATAATTATATATTATTAATATAATAATTATATATATATATATATATATGTACATAAATGTTATTTAAATTTTAAAAGAAAAGTCCCTAGAACATCCAATAGCGTCATCTACTGTTAGGGTCAAACATGTCCTAATATACAATCAATTTTACGTTTTTTATGTTTCCATACATGAAGATTACTGGTCAACACGGTGATCAACACGGTCGTATCATTTAGCGTCTACAGTTCCCGCGTTGGTGTCTATTTCGGGATTGTTTCTTTTAGTATATTGCATGTTACATTATTCTTTTCTAATAGAGTCTAAGCTTTCGACAATATTCCTGCGAATATTAATTTGACGATGCCGAAAAGAAAGAATCAAGCGTTAATAGATTCGGAAAGTAGTGGCAGTGCATCCGAAAGTGGATCGGATTTAGATAACGTAAGTAATCTAACCTTATACACAATTCACATATTTTAGTTTGTCGATATTTCGTTTTTCTCTTAGAAATAGAAAACATTATTATTTCTTTCTATTGAAAGCATGCATTTATTGTTTTGCTATAATTAAACTCGATGGCAGATTTTTGTATTTATTTCTAATCTATTTTATCGAGGAAAATTATAGTCAAACGATATCATCTAACCTAATTGGCGATATACTGCTATCATTTGTCTTTTATCAGTTTTGTTCTAAACTAATGCTTCTTATTTAAATTAATGAAATAAGATTAAATGCATAAGCAGCCATTTTGTATTTGATCGTTTTTATAGTTTTGATAGATTATGTGATTTAAGATAACATTTGTTATATACGTTATTCTACTTATATACATACATATACATATGTATTTCTTTATTGGCAACACTTATTGTTGATTTTGTATCTATTCTTAAATTAAATATCCGAGATATTAATATTTAAACATGAGATCTGTTTAATTTTATCTTATATAAATACTTTTATAACATGTAGGATCTACTTTCGTTGGCAAAGAAAAAAAAAAGTAAAACACAAGACGACTCTCAATCCAATGAGGACAATAGTATTGCTAAGAAAGATGCCAGGCATGGTACTGATACATCAGATTCCGATGACGATTGGGGAGCAAAGACGGGAAAGATCAAAAAGAAAAAAGTTCCGACTAAAAGGAGTAAGCGGAAGATGACTAAATCCAGTAGCGAGGAAAGTGGAAGCGAAAAAGAATCTGCTAAGGTTTCTGAACCGGAAGAAGGTACGTTACATTATTTTGGAAGTGAATAATCTGTTCCCAAGAATAGAAAGAAAGTAAAGTAAGAAAAGTTTTCTTGAATATGTTTTGTTTTTATTACAACAGGTGAAGTCTCAGATTCTGATCCAAGCGTATCCGATTCTAGTCAAGAAGAATTTAATGATGGTTATGATGACAAATTAATGGGAGATGCGGAAGATCAAGCAAGACTGGCGCAAATGACGGAGAAGGAGAGGGAGCAAGAAATATTTAAAAGAATAGAACAAAGGGAAATCATGAAGACCAGATTTGAAATAGAGAAAAAATTGAGAATGGCTAAGAAACAGGAATTGAAAAAACAAAAGGAATCTAAGAAGAAGGAAAAGGGAGTGGAAGATAAAAAGATAGACAGGGCACCGGATCCTAAAGAGAGAAGTAAGGATCGTAAGAAAACAATAGAAGAGAAACAAGATAAAAAATTTCACGCTATGTCTTTGCTTAAGGCAAGACGCGAGGAAAAGAAAGAAAGGGAAGAGAAAGAGAAGCAACGAATAGAACAACAACAGCAACAATCTAAAGATATAGAAGAAGAAGAATTAGAAGACGATCACAAGGGAGGTGCTAATAAAACTAAGCTGAAAGCTTCCGATATTTATTCTGATGACAGTGGTTCTTCGGACAGTAGAGAAGAGGAACCAAGTTCCAAACTGGAATCACACCAAAGATCATCTTCCAGTGAAAGTAGGGACTCTGACTCTGACACGGACAAAAAGTTTGTATTTTTATATTTAATTTTTTGTTTCTTTTCTATATTTAAAAAATATTTCACAGGAAACTTCATTATTTTAATGAAAAACTTTTGTTTAAAATTTTAGATCTGTAATCAGTAACAAAGCCAAACCGAAGAAACCATTATACGTCAGTACTAAAGATGAGTTGAATAAAATTAGATTATCTCGTCATAAAATGGAAAGATTCGTTCATCTTCCATTTTTCGATCGAGTGGTACAAGGTTGCTTCGTTAGAATCGGCATTGGTAATAATAACGGCAAAGCAGTTTATAGAGTAGCAGAAATAAGCGGAGTTTGCGAGACCGGTAAAATCTACCAATTGGGTGGTACGAGAACGAACAAAGGCTTGAAATTAAGACACGGTGCTCAAGAGCGTGTATTTAGATTGGAATTTGTATCCAATCAAGAATTTACCGAATCGGAATTCTCCAAATGGAAAGAAACATGTGCTTTGCAAGGCATATCGATGCCTACATTCGACGAAGTGGAACAAAAATTGAAAGATATTAGAGAGGCCTTAGTATACGAATTCAAAGAGGAGGATATTGAGAAAATAGTTAAAGAAAAAGAAAGATTTAAACAAACCCCATATAATTATGCTATGAAAAAAGCGCAATTAATGCGGGAAAGGGATGCAGCCAATTGTAGAGGAGACGACGAAACTGCAAGTCGTCTTAATCAAGAATTGAGCGAATTAGAAGAACGTGCATCCGAACTTGACAAAATGAGAACGGCAACGATATCTAGTATCTCCTACATCAATGATCGTAATAGAAAAAAGAACGTTGAAGAAGCGGAGAAAGCTATAATGGTAATATTACATTCTTAACAATTCTATCATTTTTTATGATTTTCACGTGTATATATATATATATATTTTATGATATACACGTGAAAATCATAAAAAATGATAGAATTGTTAAGAATGTAATATATATATATAGAATTGTTAAGAATGTAATATATATATATATATATTAAATAATGTATTGAATTAATTAGGAGGAAATTAAAGCTAACAAGGGGAAAAAAGTGGATGATCCATTCACTAGGCGAAGTACTAAACCAAGAATGGTTTATAAACCAGACGAAGAGGATGCACCTGCAGCGACTGCGACAACTGAAAAGTCAGGTTCTCAACAAATTGGTGATACTATTTCATCGGTCAATGAAAAAGAAAATGGCCAAGAAGTAAAGAAGAAACAGAGCACCGAAGATTTATTCAATGCTCATGACTTTGATATTACAATAGATTTAGAAGTACCAATCCCAAGTAAGTTCACAACTAAATTTCATTCTCTTCCATTTAATTCGTATAACTTTTACACAGGCATTTCATTTCTTTTTGTATTCTATTTTATTTTATCTTTTATTTTCAGATAATCCTGTTAGCGTTTTACCTAAACCTGTGAGTAATATTAAGGATACAGGGCCTCGTCGTTCCTTGAACTTAGAAGATTATAAGAAAAAGCGAGGACTTATCTAACAGTTTATTTACTTTAGACTGAATAATACTAAAATTAATTTATCAATGTTATGTTGTAATAATCGATATAAAAATCTTAGCTATTTTTATCACTATTGATCGAAAGTTAAAATTATAGTATTTTGCTAGCTGCTCGTCATAATTATTATTATCATCATCTTTTTAAAATGATTACAGAGAGAGATCGTTTTTGCCTATTATTATTATTATTATTATTATTATTATTATTATTATTATTATTATTATTATTATTATTATTATTATTAAGAGAAAGATCTTTTAACAAGTATGAAAAGATATTGTTGTCGGTATTACGATAAAATATTTTTCCTTAACAATAGTCTTATAAGAAGAAGTACTTAAAGAAAGAAAATGGTATTATTACTTGGACATTAGAAGAAATTCTTGATTCCACTTTTTTTCCTTCAAATGTCATTAACGCATTAAGTGCCAACCCTCTTTCATTGAGTTTTTCGTTAAGGCCATGATGATCTGTCAGCTGTTAAAAACATAAGAATGATATCGGCCATTAGTGATCAACATGCTCATAAATTTAGAAGTTTTAGCACATATATATACTAAATTAAATATGCAGAGGGTGATTGGTAAACAAACATAATCTGTTCAAAGCGAAAGATATTTGCTATTCATTGCATAGTTCTATAAATCTTACACACACATAGTGTCGCTTTTTCTGGTGTTTGTTATCTGAACATCTGTTTTCATTATCCAAAGATAAAAATCTGTCACGAAAGTAATTGTCCGATTTGTTCATGGTTCAAACTGATTATTAATCAATCACCTGCTGTATATATTTTATGTATTTATATATCTATATATATACATATACACTTGTACTTATTCATTTCAATAATTAA
Organism: Polistes canadensis; assembly: GCF_001313835.1. NCBI lineage: Eukaryota > Metazoa > Arthropoda > Insecta > Hymenoptera > Vespidae > Polistes > Polistes canadensis. The sequence goes on from NW_014569894.1 coordinate 96,142, forward strand.
GTGAAACATTTAAGAGAAGAAAAGTGGTTGCAAGATATTTTATAACAAAGAAATACAAGACAAGGTGTCCTAATATTTTTCTTGTAAGTACTGAAATTTATACTCCGCTAACAATTAATGATATATTACANCATATATATATATATATATATATATATATATATATATATATTTCTCTCTCTCTCTCTCTCTCTCTCTCTCTCTCTCTCTCTTTTTTTCTTTCTCACGAAATTTTTATATCATTCATAATAGGACTTGTAATTATTCCACAGCGAAATACTACATACGAGAAACTGTAGTTATAAATAACTATTAAAGTTTATTAGTGTGTTACTGTAATCATTAGTATAAAGTATATATATATATATATATATATATATATACTTAATATATTTTCTTTTCTGTTTTTTTCTATTTTCTTCTCTCGTAAATGTAGTGGTATTGATGTTATACGGAAGTTTATTAACGTTAATGTAATTGATGTGAAATGATGTTTTAAAGAAATTTTAATTAGATTTCTAATTTATATTTTTATTTAAGATATTATCTTATTTTGACAAATTTTTCGTTTTTTTTTATCAATAGCAAGAGTAACGTTTTAGAACTTCTTTTCTTTTCTCTTTTTTTATTAAGTGAATGAAATGTTTAAAGTAATCGAGATTAATAATCGAAAATTGTTGCTATTCAGAATAACTTATAAAAAAAAAAGAAAAAGGGAAAACAATTGTATCGTTGAAGAAAATTATTTTTATCACATTAATCTATATAAAAATCTAATGGTTATAAATATCTTTTTTAAAATATGTAACTATATTCAGAGGAACGTGGTATCTTTAATAAATAAAACAACATTCTCGTATCTTCAATATCAAGTTTTGTACCTCGTTGAAATACGACTAAACCAACAGTAATTTATTCTATTAATGAAATTTGTAAATATCTTGAAGAAAAAGAAACTAACACAGATAACAGACATTTTACAATTATTTATATATTTTTAAACTACTATTTCAATAATTTGGGAAATGAGAAAGTTTATTTCAATGATTATTAAAATGCATGGCAGTTTTCAAATGCATATTGATTAAGGACGATGACATTGTATCGCTACTATTATGCAACTGTGTGTCAATTGTAATTGATTTATTATATAAAAAAAATCTGTTTATCTATAAAAGTATTTGCTCTTGTATATTGCGTGACGTACGCAATTATACATGTGCATATATAAACAATGGCTGTGTAATTAATTCTTTAACTGTTAATATGTGTATGTAACCGGATTATATATTTCCTTTTTTTATTGTCTCTCTTCATTTTTATGATAATGGAAAAAATATTCAACGTGAAGAGATCAACAAAGTCAAAATTAATTGATTATATGGACAAATGTAAACGTTTTACTCTGAATATTTTAAATATCTTTGCTATTTTTCTGTACGTAGTAAAGTATACAAAAAATTATGATGATAATTATATTCTTACAGTTAAAGGATTAAAAAAACGTTATATAGACAGATTTTTAGAAACACTTCCATGTCGTCGCTTTCCAAAGAAGTGATTTTTCGTTTGTATAATTTTTTTAGGGAGCAATAAAATTCGAATGAATGTTTGACGACTATTATCGAATATAATTTGGTGAATATCTATATATATAAATATTTGTAGAGAGAGGAAGATCGCAGCAAAAGTGTGATTGAAAAATCTTAACAACTATGTTAAAAAAGAATACTCCAAGATGTAATACTATATACATATATATGTATTACAAGACACTGTAAAATAAGTCTAAATAATAGGAGTCCATTAGGAAACTATAATCTATTTGTTCATAAAATTTTACATCTAAGTAAAAACTAACTTTAAGTAATTGAAAAATTAGAAATACTTGTAATTACTGTTGGAAGTTTATCCTTGAATGATTTAAACGATAAAAAGATTTGTACACTCCCTCGATGCTATCCATAGAATATGTTTATTATATTATTTAAAGTAATATATTTGTTATATACATAAATCGTGCTACTAAGATATGTTGTAACTATTTTACAATAATTAATAATTTTCATTTCAATTGTAAAATACTACTTGATTTTATAATCGTATTATTAAGTAACGTTAATCGATATAGTAATCATTATAAAAATGACATTAGTATTATACATTAATATAATCTGAAAGAAAAAAAATAGTTATAAATAATCCCCGATCATTCTTTATTTGCCAAAATAATAATAATAATAATAATACTTATATATACAGTAAAATAAATATATGTATATATATATATATATTAATACATTTTATATTACAGAACTTTGGTGAAAGGAAAAAGACATGATTCGAATTTCGCGCTTTTAAGTTTTCCCGCGTAATTATATTCCTATGCGCGCGCAAAGATGACGGAAAGCTGCGCAGTCGAGAAGATGCGATAGAGCGATGCGTACGGGTCGTTTGCACGGCGCTGCCCATATAAGGTAATTTCCCCACGTCCCGTGCAGGGATTGGCTAGTATGAGTGGTACGTCCTACCGATGACTAATTCCAATGAATTTCGTGTCATCGGCCGTGCTGCACGATCGATTCGACGAGACGACCACGACCGCGATCACGACGATGACGAAGACGACTACGAAGACGACGAGGATTAGGAGGATGAGGCAACCCGAATATATATATATATATATATATATATAAGTTTACCCCTCATTCACAGATCGATTTCATTCAACGATCCACGGCAGATTTAGAAACTTAATAAGCGGTTGAGGCTTAAATTTTATCACAAAGAAAAAAGTCATTAAAAAATAATCCTATGCTGCAAATTTATTTGGGAATTTCCATTTAATGAATGAAATATTCGATATATGTATATGTTCATTTCTATGTACATTTATATTTTTAACGATCTTTTCTCCACAAATTATGCGGCGCTGCTATTCGTACGTGCAGTCGATCGCGATTTTTCTTGTCAAATTGGAAGGAAGAGGGAAAAAGGTGAGAAAAGATAGGATACGAAAGAAGAGGGATAGAGAAAAAGATAAAGAGAGAGAGATAGACATACATACAAACAGACAGATAGACAAGAAACGAGAAAGAGAGAAAGAAATTTAGCAGTTGCAGGAGAAGTAGACGCAACGGGCCAATAGAAACTTATCCGCCAATTGGAGTGCGCGCGCGCAGGCGTAGGAATACAGGATTCGCGGAGAGGCAAAGAGCCATGACTGGAGTGGGAAAGAGTGATAAAGAGTAGAAGGGAGAGAGAGAAAACGAAGGAAGAAGAACGCGCAACGTTCCTTCTCGCTCGCTCAACTTGTCCAAGAGAGGAAAGGAGAGGGAAGGCCTCCTCCCTTCTCGTTCCTTCGTGTGTCGCGACCCCCGGCGACTGGACACACTGCGCCTTATCCAGTTCTACCCGGAGCCGAGGCCACCGCGAGTGTTACTTTCGAGTCGGGTCGAGTTCTTCGAGTCCTTCGTTAACGCAATTCTTAACACATCGCTTCTTCGTTTCTATACGACATCACGATAAAATGGTAAATATTATCCTTATTATATATCATTACAATAATCATAATAATACTAATAATCGTTGTAATAATTATAATTATAGAAAAGATTCGTGAGGCATATATACATATGCTTAATTGTCAAGTTGTCGTCCAAGAAGTTAAATGGTATTTTCGTAAAAGCTTTAAATTCCTGCTCTCTTCGTGAATTGTAGACCGATTCGCTTTTGTGGTTATGGCCGCGGTGGACGCGCCGCCGCCGGTCGCCATTTCTACAACCGGCGGATATGCTGCGGTACAGACCATCCACTCGATTGTTCTCCTTATTCGAGCACGATCAATCTTTCTTACAGACACATACACAACTCTCTCTCTCTCTCTCTCTCATTTTCGTTTATTTTCGTAAAAGAATATGATTGATTTGTTAAGTATCCTCGAGAATTCGACATTAGGAGGTTAGGAGAGGCTCGGCTCTTCTGCCGGTCGCGGTTCTGACGGTGGGGGTTTTTCCTCCTTTTTTCCTCCCTTTCTCTTTCCTCTCTTTATTGCCTTTTTTACTCTCTCTCTCTCTCCCCCCCCTCTCTCTTTCTTTCTCTTTCTCTGAAGATTCTTATCATGAAGAAAGAATTTTCGTTTTCTTAGTTTAATTATAATAATCATTGATATTCTTCGTAACTGTTCAACGAATCTTCCTCAACAATCCGTTGTTGAAACCGGCCTATCAAATTCGTTGGATTTCTTCAGTACTTTTTTATAACCGATACTTGAGAATTTTAAATTATCGTTCAATTTTCATGAAATTTCACTTTACGTTTGCTATCATGTAATTTGTACTTTGCGTTTCGCGTTCATTGTCATCTCAATTGTAATATTATTCCCCTCTTTCTCTTTTTGGTTGATTTGTGTTACGTGTTAGCCTTAACCAGAGAGGAACTGTCATTGAGAGTTCGCCAGAATCGATTCAACGAATCATCGAATACGAGTCATCATCGACTGAATAATCGTTTATTTTATTTGAAGTCGAGTATGATTCTTGATAAATATTTTTAATAACGACTTATCGGTTTTTTTTTATTCGATCGATAAAAAAGAACTAATGTACTTATAAAGAAAAAAAGAGAAAGAGAAAGAGAAAGCAGATAGAAAGAACAGATGCGAAATATTAACACAAAAAAGATGGATGTCGTACCGTTAACGATATGCAAGCTTCAAAACGAATCGAAATGCGATCGGTGTATGTCGGACGAGTTTGTATGATAGTGAGGAGAGTACTGTGGGATGTGAAGAGAGAAAAAGAGAGAGTGTGAGTGTGAGCGAAGGATTGGAAGGGAAAGAGAAAGATAGAGAGAAAAAGTATTCAGTATTGCCGAACGTTTAGCGCGACCATTTTCTCTTCACTTCCTCTGATGCTCCACCTCCTCCTCCTCTTACGGTAGCCTGGATATTTTCAGACGCGTACGAGACACAGCGAATAGAGTTGTTCGAGAAAAAGAGAAAGAAAGAGAGAGATGGAACAAAGGTAGGACGATAGATGAGAATAAAAAAATGGATAAGGATGGTCAATGCGTTTTGACGCTTGAAAACGATACTTTTTTTCGAGATATTATATATAGAACCCTATTTTTTGTATACTTCGATTAGAGATAAGTTTAGTTTAGTTTTGTTTAGGTTCTTATCAATTGTGTATTTGTTTAGTTATCGCAATAGTCTTTTTCTTTTGAGGAAAGTCCTGAAGTTTGCCAATGTGTTGCGTTTGAAAATTCCTGTGTTACATTTGATAATGTAGTGCAGGATCAAAGAAAGAAAACTGTGGGATATTTGAATATGTCGAAAAGAAAGTTGGATTTTTTTTTTTTTAATTAGACTTTTTATATTAATTGGAAAACGAAAAAAGAAAAGGTTTTAATTTAAATCGTAATGCACACTCTGGTACTACTCTACTATTATTATCTTATTCCTATTCCAAGAAATTCTTGCTTCGCCAAAATCTATTTTTCTCTGTCGCTGCGTGCTGTCTTTCTCTCTCTCGCACGTTCACTCGCGGTATTTTGTGGTCTAGTGTGCGCGTCGCGTACGCGTGTGTGCATATTGTGAGAAAGAGCGAGGCAGAGATGAAATTTATTCGACGGCGAATGACGTTTAAAAGCAATCGGAAAAAATTTACGAACGATGATTTATATTTTAAATAAATTTAAAAATTAAAGAGAATAAATTAAAATCGTTCCATTATCATATTAGTGTCAACGACGAGAGATCGCGGGGACTACAATGAAGTTGGTTACAATGTGATTGATCACAATGACGGCAGCGGAGAGGGGAGAAAAAAGGGCGCGCATTGGTCGTCAATTCAAAAACTTGTTTCCGAACAAATTTCATGGTCGAAATATGTATATTTATGTTTGCTTTCTTACTATACTTGCTATGAATGACTTGACAATGAACTAGAAAAGCTGGATAGAGAGAAGGAAAAATTTCGTCTATCAACGCTCTATCGTCTACAAGGAGGTCGACCCTTTCTTTCTCTTTCTCTCTCTCTCGCTCGGTACGTCTTTTGCTCCGGACAGTGACTCTCAAAGTTCACTGACGTCTCGACCGATAGGTTGATCAATCTATTCCTCAATCGAGCTTAGCTCGTATTAATCTAATTAGCTGCTAATTTTCTTTCACCACTCCTAACCTTTTAATTACCATCGAATTTTTAATTAAATTTATATTTTTGTTTTGAGAAACTTTTATTTATTTGTTTTGTTTATATGAAATCTTAGAAAACACGTTTTCAATAATTCTCACTAGAAAGTAACCTATGTATAACGCGTTCTATTTTTTTCGATTAATTTTAGAAAGATGATGTCAAGGTACCTCGTTGCAATAATTTATGAAATTGAAATAGTTTCTAAGATAAATGGCAACGACATTATCTTTCTAATGAAACTACGCGACGACGAATCATGATTTATAAGAGAGTATAATTATTCCCCGTATAATTTTCAAACACACATTTGTGTAGAAATTGTTCTGAAAATAGTATTACTTTAGTTAAATTGTTGAAAAATGGCCTCGTAGAAATATAAATACATTCGAATCGAACGCGATCGATTGTAGCTCGTATAAAAAGAAAAGGAAAGAAAGGACAAGACGAATAGATAAATCAAATGTTCTATTAGATCGTTTTCATTTGTCCTATTCTTTATATCTCTGCTTAGCAACGACACATGAAATGATCGTTTAAACGACGCGACTTGCGAACGTTATTTAACCATCACAACGTCTCTCTTTCTCTGTCTCTGTCGTTAACTCAACAACGTTCCTTTCTAAAGCGATTTATATTTTTTACGTTACAGCGTAGCAAAATGGTGCACTCTCAAGTAGCAAAAGATAACAGGTAGAGGTGATCGATATGATTTCGTTTCATACCAACGTGAACGTAGTTCCATTTAATACCCTATTCATTTCCTATTTAAATAAATATCAACATAAAATAAACAGATCAATGAATTAAGTGCATCGATATTGTAGATATTTTCAATAGAAATCGATGTTCGAGATATTTCCCGATATAGATACAAATTCGAATCCATGACATTGTCCTTAATTCCGTTATTGGCTATCTTCGGTCGAATTCGCAATGACGCCGGTAGCGTCCCAGAATTTTAGATATAAAGGATAGAAAGGAAGATGGTGGAGTAAGGAAGAAATGTGGAAACACGCGTTAGAACAACTAGAAAGATAACGAATAGGAGAAGGAAAGGTAAAACGAAAGAAGAAAGAAAACAATAGAAAATATTATATCTAGTATATGTGTGAGCGATATATATGTATATTTAAATCTATTATGTATGCGATTAGAAGAGAAAGATAGGTCTAACGACGCGCATGCCTCCTCTCCTTTGCTCGTGGTGAATCATCTTTCGTTTGACCTTGCGTCACCATGCACTCTTACATACCATTTTACTCTCATCGTGTATATGTATGAATAAGTATGTATGTGTATGGTAAGCTGCACTTAAGAAAAAAGACGACACAACACGACGAGGATGAGGACGAGGACGAGGACGAGGATTAAGCACGTAAAGGGCGTTTACAGTACGTCCTAGAGGGAGCCAAGTGTATTCCTAACCGTAGTGTAGCACGAAATATCGACCGAGAAACTGCATCCCGGCGTGGACGATTGTATACGTGTATTTGATGCATGTATGATGGATGGATGCTTCTGTGTGATACGTATGTCCTTCGAGCGTGCGTTTATTATCCTCCTGTTGGTCACACCACCATAGTCAACGCACATACTCTTCTTTTTTTTCATTTTATTCTGTTTTTATCAGAAAATTGTTATTCTTCTTTAATACGTAATTTAGTACAGAAAGTATACTATCAATGTATTATTCATTCATCACATTGATCACACAGTGATCACATTGAAATCAGAATATTTTCTTTTTTTATATATTCTTCTCGTTAATTTATATGTTGGAAGAGTATGGTCGATGTAGCAAACGTTTATTATTCTCCTGGTCATTATCAACACTTTCTTTATTTATTTATAATTTATTTCAGTTTGTAAAAAAGATATTACTCCTGTTAGTAGTAGATACATGCATGCATAATCTATAATCATACATATACACTATTGCACATACATATATAACTTATTATTAGTTCTAATCTTCTTTCCTGATTTCTCCCAATGCTTGCGTTTTAGTTCTCATTTAAAAAAAAATGTAATTAAAGAAGCAGTCGATGCAATTGTTAATTGTAAAAAACGACCGGTCATTGAAGTCTCGAAGACTTTTCAGAAAAAGTCCGAACTAAATATCATCAATGTAGAATTTAAGACATTGGATATTTGCGATTATATTTTATTTAATTATTTAAACACAATAAAATGTCTAGGAATGCCAGAATAAAATATTGGTAGATTATAATGTGTGTGGAAAATAATAGGCGGGCGCGTAGTCAAGACAACGTTAGTCAAAATCATTCCTATCAATGCCTTAGCGAGGATCAATAAGTTAGTTTCTTTAATTTAAAGAACCGAAATACAGTAATTTATCTTTGCATTGCATTGTTAGACTTGGTTGCTTGCATATGGCAGGGATACAATGTAAGCTTTTATTGTCTCTCTCTCTCTCTCTTTTTTTTTTTTTTTTTTTTTTTTTTAAAGTATGTCGGTTGTGACTCATTGCTATTAAACGACACACACGTTACTAGCAGTTTTAAGAGAGAGAAATGGAGGGAGATAGGTATATTCACTGTCGATGAAACGTCGAGGTATATTTGAAAATACATTTTATAATTGAATATAATTCTAATAATCAATGATTATTTCATACATTTTGTTGATTAAATTTTTTTTTAATAATATTTGAATCACAAATAAAAAAAGTGTATAGACTTGTGATTTGAAACGAGAAAGTAATTAATGGATCGTATTAACATTTCTCGATCGTTTCTACGATAATTTGAGAAAGCTTATTTCCAAATCGATGATTTTTGCGCTCATTGTCTTATCTAATTGATCAGGATCGAGAAGAATTCGAACCTTTCACTCTAGATCTGTGTGCGTGTGTGACGTCATTTTGTAATTAAACATTTCGTACGATTTAAAGTCTAACCGATCTACCTTATTGATAACTGATAAACGCTGACGTAAAAAAAACTATTATTTTGACAAATGTTTTTATTATTTATTTTTTGTAAAGATAATTTTAACATTTTCTTTCGTGTCAACGACGATTCATATAAATATTTATGCACGTAATGTTGTCCATTCTCTTAGTTTTATATTTATTTTCTCTCGTCATGTTCTTGTTCGTGGCACGTGTTTTAGCAAAGATCGCAAGGGTATAACTTTAGAAACTGACTCTCTCTCTCTCTTTTAAAACTTTTGAAAGAGAATTGAATGATTCGTGCGTGGGAAGTATTTATTCCTGTAACGTTCGACCACGTTTCTCAAGCAAGATTTCAACTTTTTAAAATTATTCTTCATCTTCACTAAATTTTATCACGTTTTTTTTTTACCTTCAATTTATTATAACCATGTAAAATATTTATATTTCGAAAGATCATCTTATTAACTAGATATTTTACAAATTACCTTTGATAGAGATTCTTTTCTTTTTTTTTTTTTTGTTATATTATTTTGTTAGTAATACAATTGTGAAGCTTAAACTACTTAACAATTTCTAATGGAAAATAAGTATCTATCTGGCATTGTAAGGATGGTGGTGGATATCGACACCAACAGGTGCGCTTCATTTATATAAATATTTCCATCTCTTTCTCTTCTTCTCTCTCCTTCTGTTCGTTTGAGTTATGCAACTGCAACTCTTGCAGTTTCTACTCGTCGATTCTTCCTGCCAATATGTTGAATGTTATAAGATTATAAACCAACTATATTTATCATTGGCAATGAAAAAATATGGTATTTACATGTATGCACATATTCTATAAACACATGAAAATAGAAAAAAATAATATATGAAAATATACCCGTTATAGGTAATCATTCTATTATATTATACTATATTTATATATGTATTATTTAATTTATTGGAGAACACAAAATGATGAAGCGGATTTTTCATAATTTCCTTTGATTTGTTTCAGGCATCAGGAGTAACCGTGGCGGACGTATGCAAGACGACGTACGAAGAAATAAAAAAGGACAAAAAGCACCGATACGTGATCTTTTACATCAAAGATGAAAAACAGATTGACGTTGAAGTAATTGGACCTCGTGACGCGGCCTACGATGCTTTTCTAGAAGACTTGCAAAAGGGCGGAAGCGGAGAATGCCGTTATGGTCTTTTCGACTTCGAATATACCCATCAGTGTCAGGGTACTTCCGAAGTAAGAAACAAAACATTAAATTAATTTTGTTCAATCAATCTCTTTTTTGTCATTTTTATATAAAAATTACTTGCATATATTATAATGAATGTAGTCCAAAAGTAATAGTGACTCATGTAATCATCTAAACGCATCTAACATAAATAACACGTGGATTTCGGTGACAAGAGTTAGTAATTTTATCTCAATAACAACAATAGAAATGCTACTGCATTGTTTCCCTTAAAAGGAGAAAAAACTTAGAGAGTAGTTGAATAAAAATAACAAATGAAAAAAGATATCGTTGATAATATGAGAATCAAGTACTATACGTATGCGTCTGATGATATGTAATTATGATTAGAGTGAAAAAGATAGATTAGTTACTTTGAATAGTCACCACCACCTTATCAGATTTATCACGTTAGCTTTTTATGAGACATCGTTAAATCAATTTTTATCATTGTCTCCGAGTGACGCGATTGAATAAGTTTCTTTTAAATTTCGGTTTTTTTTTTTTTCTATTTTATCATCTTTTTCTAATGTTCTAATGATTTTTTTTCTAGGCTTCCAAAAAACAAAAACTTTTTTTGATGTCGTGGTGTCCTGACACGGCCAAAGTTAAGAAGAAGATGTTGTATTCTAGTTCGTTTGATGCCTTGAAGAAATCATTAGTAGGGGTGCAAAAGTACATACAGGCAACAGACCTTTCGGAGGCCTCTGAAGAAGCTGTCGAAGAGAAGCTTCGAGCCACCGATAGGAATTAAGAGTATTTAATCCAGCGAATCCAAAACAATTGCTATTATTGAGAGAAATCATTAAGCGATAAGAAAAACACAATCTCCTTTCCCTTAAAAAAACAAAAAAATCAAGCATAAATAAAAAAATAAAAAAAAAGTCAACACCACTACTACCACCACAAGCAGAATCAATCAGCAGCAGCAACATCAACAGTACAGTACAGTACAGTAAAACAAGTACAGTACGTACAGTGCTATTATTTACTGTCCTATATTCGTCGTAGAATCGAAGATTCACGTTTTTACAGATTTTTTCACTTTTTAAAAGTGACGCCCCCCAAATGTGTGTCGCGTCGCGAGAAATGTTTGCGCTAAAACACGTACTGATTTGCTACGTGTGGTATTTTAGTCATCGAGTGAAATATATAGAGCGTAAATATTATTTAAATACATAAAACGAGAATCGAAATTCATAATGCGAATTAAAATAATGAAATAAAAAAGTAATGATAATAATATTAATAATAATAATAATAATAATAATAATAATAATAATAATAAAATAATAGTAATAATAATGAATAAGGAAGAATAAAAAAACGAAGAAAAAAGAAAATAAGAAGAAAATGAATAAGAAAACAAACATTCGCCCATTTTCGTACTACTACTACGGACGGTTATGTGAATTGCTCCGATATGATAATATTAATATTATACTATTATTATTATTAAAATAATTGTAAGGTAATTGCTCTGTAAAAGAATAAGAACACAGTTTATTACAACCAACAGTCAACAACAAGCAGTAAAAAAGAATGAAAGCATTACATTTTTGTCACAGGATGTATAATGTTAAAATTAAATTCATTTCATAATGGTTTATTTCTTTTTCTACGATATATCTTCTTTAAATAGCAATCCACTTTCCTTTTAGAGATATCCTGGATCATTGATCACATTTATTTATGCAGTTTCCATGTTTGACAAGAGTTATTTGGTCTCTTCTTTGAATCATCATGTTTACCGAGGAAGGGAAAACATGTTACGACAGTATTCACAATACGTAGGAAAAAAAATATTATTATTTGATAAAAGCATCATTTAAATTGGTTCACTCTAAGTATAAAAAATATTGATGAGAACATTTCGGAGATGTGCATTTTTCAGCATTAAATTCTCTGAAATTTTAAGTATCTTAGATGCTCCATTCATAAGATGAATTAATTTGTAATGAACAGATGTGTCTATCACACATTCTTATATCGTAAACAAATTTATTTGATTCATTATAATATTTGTAACGAGATTTCATTTGAATTTTTTATTTTTTTTTTATTTTTAAGATTTTTCTGCTATCTATGAAATAATTATTAAGTTAACAATGTGTGTGTGTGTGTGTGTGTGTGTGTGAACCAAAGAATACAGAAGTACATAGAAGCTCACAAGTCATCTTTTTTATTTACCTAGTTTCATTTTAGTTACTACCGGGACCACCAGTTGGCGATGACTGTTAATCTATAAAAAATATAGATTGTTTTAATTAATAAAGAGATATATATATATATACAATATTTTTTACCTCTATCATTCACTTAATTATTTGAATATAGTTTAAAACTCTATAATAGTGTGACCGTCACGCCAAAGCTTGGCGCCTCCGGCACTCTTACCGTCACGCCCCTAGTGGCGAAACAAAAGAACTAAAAAAAACACCACGCATTTGAACAACCGCTGTTATTCGCTCTCTTCCGTTCCAACCACCGAGCTAGACACACGCGTACTCATGAGCAGTAAACAAAGACGTGAAACTAGTCACTACTTCCTTTTTACTCTTTAAGATTTTGTTAAGTTTGTTATATATTTTGTACAAGACCTTTTTGATACGTTTTATAATAAAATATTTATATAATATTTTTCCCTAGTGAATTAGTGATTTCCTAATATAATTGAACACGCTACAATAGTCTACCTACTATCGCCCACTGGTGACCCTGGTAGTAACTAAAATGAAACTGGGTATAATTAAAAATAGTATAATAAATAATATAAATAATATAAATATTATAATTATAATTTTTAAATGTATAATTAATAAAGAAGGGGACTTGTGTGTGTTTCTATGCACGTCTGGTATTCTTTGGTAGTACATTTCATTTACTATACAGTTTTGTTGAATAAAATTTCCTAAAAATAACACTAAGTAATATTTTAGCGTTGAATCAAATCATTGGTCAGAATACTAGATTTAATGTATAGGGAAATTGATTTATTTCGAAAACTCTAATCGTTATGTTTCCTATTATTATTAACGATGATTTATTAAAAGAAATTAATGAAATAATAATTGTTATAACTTTAAAGAAAAGTATATCGTAAAACATTTAATAGCGCAAGTTTATAATATAATATTTTAATGTCGATTCTTGTTATAGTCAAAGGTTAAATGCAACTGTCAGAAGAGCGGGATTCAGTAAATTTGTTTAGTTGAACCGAAATAGTTTAGATTCGTTTTCTTCTTCATTAGTTTGTCTTATAAAAAAAGTTTTGTATAATTAATTAAAATGTCACACAATGTGTCGAAATCTAGTCCACATGGATTTTGTGATGCAATATTTTCTATGTCACCGATAAAATTCGATAAAGAAAATAAATCTCCCAGAAAAGATGTGTAAGCTACAATTGTTATCGTATTTTCATCAATCACGAGTAGTATAATTTTATTTTATTCAATATTATATTTTATATGTATATATATTTATAAATTTCGTGATTCATAATAAATGTTCGCATATTGAAGGTCTGTTGTATAATATGATATTATTAATTTATTTTAATTAAAAATGCATTTTACAGATCAAGAGAATTACACCGTGATCTATTTACCGAATCACACGTTGTTAAAAATCAAAATAAAAAAATACAATCGTTACATAAGAAACAAAAGTTATATACTAAGAATGAGATTTCACAGTTTCTTGACCCATCAAAGAGTTTTTCCAATGTTGATGATATACATTCGAAATCTACAACTGCGTTACTAAATCATGATTCTTTCATATGTGGTAATGTAGCAAAAACATCTGTTAAGACAGAATCTACATCAAGAATATCTGGTAATAAAGCTGCTTCCGGACATTTACATACGCCAAAACAACATAAAACGTGTTTAACTCCACGTAATATTAAGATGAATGTATTATCTACCACAAAGACTCCTACTAAAAAATATCTCAGCGATCACAATTTATCGCAAGCGACTCCTGATTGTTTTAGTAGAGTACAACTTGAAACACCTAGTATTAAATCTAATGATGTTAATATCGATGAAGGTATCGAAGGTGAAAATAGTAATTTAACAGTGGGTATACGTGTGAGACCGTTAAATTTAAAGTAAGTTAATCTATACAGTGTTTGTATTTTCAGTTTTTTATTTTGATATTTTCTTGTATAGTAATTTGACAAAATAATGAAAATAATATATCTTTTACCATTGTACATGTGTAATACAATGACATTATTATCTTTACAGAGAATTAAGTGAAGTAAAAATTGCCTCAGTTATAAATATCGATGGACAAAGTATTATCGTTGATTGTGAAACATCGCTACATAAATTTACGTACGATCACTGTTTTGCTTCTTACTCTGATTCATCAATGCCTAGACACGCTAGTCAAGAAGTTATTTTTAATACCATGGCACTACCATTAATACAAAATGCATTTGAAGGTTACAACGTATGCCTGTTTGCATACGGCCAAACGGGATCTGGTAAAAGTTATAGCATGATGGGTATCGAATCGTTTCAAGAAAATTCCATAGATCTTGATAAAGAGGCTGGTATTATACCACGTTTTTGTCAGGAAATCTTTACACAAATACCCGATAACAAAAGTTATAAGACAACAGTGGAGATAAGTTATTTTGAAATTTACAACGAAAAGATACATGATCTTTTGGCAAGTACGACCAATGGAGATAAAAGAACTGCTCTTAAAGTTAGAGAGCATCCAGTTTTTGGTCCTTATATTGTAGATTTAAGTCAGCATTGTATTAAAAATTATAAAGACTTACAGGTATTTGTATACAATTTTTTTATAACTATATATATAATAATTAAAATCGGAGACATAGGTATACTTATGCTTTAAATTTATGAATGCTTTAAAATTTGTATCGATATATACATGTTCCTTCTAGATTTGGTTAAAAGTAGGCAATTCTCAGAGAGCAACAGCTGCAACTGGTATGAATGAAAAAAGTTCAAGATCTCATAGTATTTTCAGTATTATATTAACTCAAACACAATTGAATGATTTGAAATGTTCATCCAGTGATGCAAGTCGACGTAGTAAAATAAATTTAGTTGATTTAGCTGGTAGCGAAAGATTAAGTCAAACTTGTGCCAGTGGAAATAGATTAAGGGTATGTGTATGTGTATTTGTATGTATGCATAAAGAGATGGAATGGTAATCCAATATTTAAAATTCGTCATTCTATTTCTTTAATAGGAAGGTGTATCTATTAATAAATCTCTTCTTACTTTGGGGAAAGTAATCGCATCCCTTGCAGAAAGTACTAGCAACCGCAAAAGAGGTTTTGTTCCATACCGAGAATCTGTTCTAACATGGCTGTTAAAAGTGAGTACATGTTATCATTTGTTTTTATAAACAAAATAAATATGAATTTGTCCAAATTATACTTAAAGCTACCACGACTCTGAATGATCTAAAATTGAATAAATTTAATTTTAAGATTTTAATTTATAAAACTAATAGAGCTTTATTTCTATTAAATAATTCGTTAAATTTTATACTTCTTTATTATTTTTTTTTACAATGTTTTTTAATGGTAGCATAATTGTTACCGTCATAGCCGGAAATCCGCCATTGTTAGTAATTCCTCGGCATTCTCATCAATGTAAAGCGCCTTCCGATCGGCGGAGGGGTTTGCGTATGATCGTGTGTACCTGTACCCGAGAATGTATTCTTTTCAACGTTGTTTAAATAGTAATTTGATATTCTCTATAGGATACCAAAGTATTATGTTCAATGCTTAGGAAAAATTCTGTAAAAAGTCTTATTTCCGACTTCGTCGGAAGGCTATTTGCATTCATAGTAGTGCCAAGGAATTACTAGCAATGACTGATTTCCGGCTATGACGATAACAACATCACCAGTTATAGAGCATCCTACATAGACGACATATCTATATTATATGGTTTATCTCGGTTTATCTCGCTTTATCGTCTCAAAATAAATAAGTTAATTATGTAACTTTATACTTGAAATATTTCAAAAGTTTTTAAGTATAAACTCATACTTACTATAAAGTTAAAAAACTAAAATCAACTTTGAAAAAAATGCATTGTTTTCATAAATATTTAATCGTCTGAAGTTTAATTATGATAGTACAAATAATATAGCCTTTTTATATTACATAATCTTTAAATAGAGAACAAAAAATCGAGTTAGAAAAGGTTATAAAAATATAATTGTGTTTTGACTTGTGATTGAATTCATTGAGTTGATTATAAGAATATAGACGTGCTAATGTAAACGATATTAAGGACGCATTATGCTCGTCGGTTTAGTCTTAGTCATCATCGACCGGGTGGTGCTACGTGAGCCCGCTCACGTAGATTCATTCGAACCTTTTACGTACTTTTTCACTATATAGTTCGTAGATAATACAAATATACGCAGATAGACGCGATAAGAAATATAATTATTTTTTTTTTTTTTTATCTTCTTCCGAATCCATTTGCAATTACTTTTTACAATATGATCGATATTTTGTTATTATAATGCATTTGAAAATTGATATTATTTCAATATTATCATTCTATTTAAAAACTGTATAACAAAATAATCGTTTGCTTATCTTATTTCATTCTCGGATATTTATTATTTCTCTTACGTTTCGAAATGAGAACTGGAAATGAGAACACGTGTTATGCGACACATGCGCCCTTGGGTTCCTGCACGTATTGTTTTCCTCTCTCTGCTCTAAATATAACTTTAAATTCCAAATTTTAATGTTTTCCAAATATTTTTAACAATTCATCTATGTATGTATGTATGAAACTTTTTTATTTTACTTTATATATAAATAACTACTTTAATTATTTCGGATGACGTTCTAACGTTTATTATTATATTTGTTACATCTCAAAAATATAGTGAAAAAAAGGTTTTCTTTTATTTTATTATTTTATTGGATAATAACAATAATGCTAAATGCGAAGAATTAGATATTTTTCTTATTTACAATATGTTATAGATGAAAAAGTTGTACTGATTGTTTTGTTTAATATCCGCGAGATATAATAATATAGTTCGTAGAAAAGGAAATAATGAATTATTGTAAATTCGATTATTATTGTCGAGAATAGCAATTGGATGATTGCATTTGTTATGATTCATTAAAAATGGTAAAGATTTATATATTTGTACTGATTATTACTCATTCAGTCTTATTGCAGTATTCTCTAAATCAAATATTATAGTTAGGATCAATTAGTATAATCTTTGTTATTTCGCATACGATTAAATGGCAACGAATAAGCTAAACTTGGCACAAAATAATTGCTTTTTTATATTCGCATTGATAACATTAAGATAGAAAAATTAGACCAATTTTATAACTACGATTTATATGGAAATGAACATATAATATGTGGGTGTGTATTTAGCTGAATAAATATCCATAAGCTAATATTAATAATGAAGAATTATTTCTTAATAATATGATAAGGTGTAAATAATGAGGTTACGTAATCCTTTTTTCTCTCTTAAATTAATGATAAGATAAAGAGAAGGAAGATGTTTGTAAACACGAAAATTTAATATGCTTTGTTTTTTTTTCCTTTTTTAATTTATACGTATAATACGTTTTCTTTATCTTTTATTCTTCTTCTTTTTTTTTTCCATTGAAGTCTTTAGAATTTAAAAAGAAAAAATCTTAACACACGAATAATGGACGGCACGAGTAACTTTGGGAAGTTTCACTTTTGCGTCATGCATTTATTTGCAAGCTTTTCTTCCGCTTTGTACAACAATCTCTGATCGTTATTTATGGACGATACGTTAATGTCATGGGTTTTATCGATTGATTTGTTTATCTCGTTATTTACGATTTGATTTTCCTCATCCTCGATCTCTTCAACTTCCTCGTGAATTTCACGGCAAAAACTTTTTCTGGATTTTGTTCTTATGTAAAGTGCGAGACTTCGTCGCTTATTTTCCCGGCATAGATGACAGTTTTTTGATGTCTTTTTTCCTTCTTGCTGATGATATTCTTGGGGTATTATTTGTTGTTTTTGTGTATTTTGAAGACGCTGGCATCTAGTAGTCGATCGGTCTAAAAATAAAACAAACACAAACAAAAAATTCATTTCAGTGGAAGTTGTTTATCTCCCCGTGATATCATATGTTTTAATAACATAGATTTTCGTAGTGTTTCTATACTAATATAAGGAGAATTAGCAGGGAAAACCGGTTTTGTCGATATCTTTTTGTAAAATAGCAATTAGCTCGGAATACACGTTTATACGACGACGATGACGACGACGACGACGAAGTATATCTTTCTACGTAGAAAATTTCATTCTAATTGTGTGTCCAAATTGTCTTCTAATTATTACATTACATGCATACTTTTAGTCAGACAGTTTTCATTTTTGCCAAATTTAAATATTTACATTGTCCGTTTGTAAATTATTATCAAAATACGCTGCGACTTTATCATAAGAGGAAGAAAATTAACGATCGATTGATTTTGTTTCGAAAAATTCACAACAACGAGGATTATAATGAAATTCTAATGAGATCATAATGAAATTATAATGAATTTATTGCATAATCATAAGATTAAACCTTCGAAAGCAATGACTGAGGAGTTGAGTTGGGTGCTATTTCTCGTTTTTATCTTTTCATAAGGTTTTACGCGATAACAATATGCGCATATGCAACTATGGTATGTGCATAGTAAAATTTTCAATCTTGTATAATTGTTTTTTAGTTAACTTGACGATAAAAAACATTTTTTCTTTATACTAGATTAATAAATGTATATTTGCGTTTGTGACGATGGCAACCAATTGTGTTTTTCCACTGAAAGAAAAAGAGAGAGAGAGAGAGAATCTATTTTTAGAACGCATAACAATCTCTACTTTGCATATAACTGAGTCCTCCTCTCGTCTCGAATGGTCCACGCATACCTTTTTTATATCCTAAAGATAGAAAAGAGAACACATTGATATATATATATATATATATATCAATAAAGTATAAATGTTGATCTTATCAACATAAAATTGACAATTGTTGAATTACGTATCTTGACTTTTTGTTGAAAAGAAAAGAAAAATACAAAAGACGAAATTGCAAATGCCACTTGAGCGCAACGCACCTTCGGTAAACAGGCCATCCAGAAATAGAATACTACGTATATTATTATATGTGAAAAAGCACGATAGAGTACGCACGTTACGGACACGTAACCCTTTCTCGAGTAACAGGTTAAGGAAATAGATATGAAGAGTAACATACAACTGATTGAAGGTGAAAGAAAGAGAAAATGAATGAAGAATGAGTAAAAGAAAATTTCAAAGAGAGAATAAAATAAAAGACGCAAAAATAAATGATGAAAGGTCAGCGTAATATTAGATCGTAATAGTTACTAATTTTCATCGATTGTGCAATATTTTGATCATCTTCAAGTAATCACGCGTAAATAACTTTCTTTTGAGATATTTTTAAAAGTATCGTACATACATACATATACACATTGAATATAGTATTACAATTAAATGTCATTTGATTTGAGAACTCGTTTAATATGTTTCAAAATTGGTTTTTCTTTTTGTCTTTTTTTGCATGATAAATGCATGTCGTGGATTAAATTGTAATATAGTTAAATTATAATATAGAGATTTGATTATATAAATAAATATTCTCGAAGCGTTGCTACAATGAATTAATACAAAATCAAGTTTATTATTAAATCGAATTTTAACCACAAAACATCAATCAAATTGATGGGCATTTAGTCGATAACAAAATGTACGAAATTTTAATTTTTAAATCTTTCAATAAATGATAATAAATTAATCATTTTCTCTTTGTCTCTCTCTCTCTCTCTCTCTCTCTCTCTCTCTCTCTCTCTTTCTTTTTTAATATTTATGAAAAAGTAGAATTATAAGAAATACAAAATTAAAATTATAATTAAAATGATAAGATACACGTTGAAAGAATACGACTATCTTGAAATTTGTATTATTTCTTATTCTATCTTATCTATCGTCGACCTCGTCTTATCCTTTATTTAATTCTACATTTTTCTTCTATTCTTTATTTTTATTTTTGTTTGTTTTAATATTTCGCCAATTTTTATTTAATTGCATTCTAAGCTTTCTTATCTATATATCAATGGACAATGATAAAATACAGTGTTTCCAATGTTTTCAAGTCCTAATTAAACATTTACCGATAAGTAATCAATTTCAATTTATTCTTAAGATTACATTTTTTTGATAATATGGACAAAATTAAATAGATTTTATCGAAACATCATCAAATCCGAATATTGATATCTAAATCTTGATATCAAGTTTCTTTTTGGTTTTTAAGTACTTAGTTTGCAAATTATTCGTAATTTGTTGCAAAACATATTGGTTATATTGGGAATAAATTTTAAAAATAATGCAATAGCTTTTTTTTTTAGAAACATGAAAAAATTTTTCCACATTCGAGATATTAAAAAGTTAAGAAAAATGTAAACAAAATTATAAAGATAGGGAAAGCAAACAAACGATTTTATTATTCCTGCAATAATTCTATCAAAGGCAACATTATCTCTTTTATATTTATTTTATTCAACCTTATTAATAAGACAATTATCGTAACGGAAATGATTAATCTATCGGAACGAGAAATGAAATAATATGTGATTATATAGTATTTTATAATATTTTAATGCAGTAATGCTTTTGAATAAGTATTTTCAATAATAATTGTTTAACACTTTGACGGCCACTTTGTCAATAAAAATATACTTAATAATATCTTGATAATATCTTAAGATAACAAAATTGAAGTACTAAACGATAGATATATCTCATTGCCGGTCTGCGAGATAATTTTAATATTAAACAAACGTCAATGTGTTAAAAAATCTAATACATACATATACGTATATTATATGTGAAAGTAATTATACAATTATACTTTGATATAAGCATATAAAAGTATATTATATATGAAAATTTTGCACTTTATTTTAACTTTCAAATTTGATTCTCAAAGTGAAATTTTTCAGTGAAAATAAGTTTTGCGTAACACGATTATCTATGTATATTATTTTTCAAATTCAATATATTGTATATGTAGATGCAGCAATTAGATCTTCTGATGATAATAAGAAACAATCGTGTATTTTAAATGGATCGGAAATAGGATATGCCAATGTACCGAAATAAGCGCCAATTTCAATTACTTTTTATGACTCATCTTGATTTCATACATTATAAATATTACATATCTTTTTTGATTTAGTAAATAGATAAAAAAAAAAAAAAGAAATAATCAATTATATTGCGTGCGATACAATTTTTTATAAATTTTAATACAAGCAGCGAACCGAAAAACCCGGGAAATTTAAATTCTTTCTAACAACAAATATTATACATACCATGTCCAAAATAATTCTTGTTCCAAGGTTGCTCGAAATCATGATATAATGGGCTCCTGAACGATCCATAAGTTAATACTTCAGGAATATAGACGAGATCCATAGTTATTTATTTATCTGGAATATTTATAACTTTCTTGTTATTTTATATGTTGTTTGTGTGTTATACTCTCAAATGAGTTTCGCAAGCATTTGAGTTACTCCTTCTTTCTACTCTAGTATCACAATTAGCTCGTAATAATTAGCATAGTTAACTCAATGGCATGTTTCTTGGAGTTATTAAAACTCAAAGATGTATTATTTTTCTGTGCTCTAGAAACTGTTGTCTTCCTCCTCCTCCTCCTCGTCCTCCTCCTCTTGCTCCTTCTTCTTCTTTCAAAAATTTGTCTACTATGTTGCGTATGTTTCTTATCAGATCAGCTGAGACCAATACAGTAATTATACAGTCGATTTATACAGTAATTATTGTTTTGTTTGAGATCGTATTTGTTAATGTTTTTCTCGAATAATGATATCTCTCTTCGATTATAACGATTACGATAATAATATTGTTATGGTAAAATTACTGAAAAATTAATGAACGTAAAGTCTCTTCGAACGTCTTGTTTTAAACTGGCGAACCTCGTTGACGGCACGTATGTTTAGCCTATCTCTCTCTCTCTCTCTTTACCTTTTTCCGTTCTATATAGTCTTCCCTACCACTACATTTTCCTACAACTTGCCTCTCACTCTCCTTTAGAATCGTGTCTCCTTGTCCTTGATGCTTTACCCCTTCCATTCATACATGTACTACGCGTACACTTGAAACGTCCTCTCTCTCTCTCTCTCGCTCTCTCTCTTTCTCTCTCTCGCTCTCTCTCTCTCTCTCTCTCTCTCTCTCTCTCTCTCTCTCTCTCTCTCTCTCTCTCTCTCTCTCTCTCTCTCTCTCTCTCTCTCTCTCTCTCAACGCTTTGATAAACTTTTTCATTTTATTTTCCTTCTTTCGTCTTTTTATTGATATTATTTTTCGCGCGCGTAATTAGTTTATTTTTTGTTCTTTTCTTCACTCAGTCGCGACAATTTCCATAGCTTTCATTTTTGTTTATTCAAATTTATTACAATTGATTGTAAGTATATTTCTTTATCAATAAAAAGAAAAAAACCAATTTATTATTCGCGATATTAACAATGCTAATTTTTATATTCTAATTAATCCTGTCAATATTTAAAAGTCAGTTCGATTAAAAAGTTTTTTTTTTATACCTGTTGTTTTTTACCTGTTAGTCTTTCATTTATACCGTTCGTAATGTGTTTTTTCCTTTTTTTTGTTTGTTAATCAATGTTATTATTATTTGTATAAAATTATTGGAAAATTGTTAAATCTGGACGTCTCCTTCCATAGGAAGCACAGGAGCTCTCTTCTTTTCTATCTACGCTTTAATTTGAAAATGTTTATACATATATAATATAAATAATTGCATAACACATAACTGCAACAATGATAAATTTTACATCAGGATTAGACTTTCAACTAATTGTCCTTGAATTGTTTTTTTTTTTCTTCTCTTCTGATGGAGAAAATAGAACGAAGCTATTATTTAGATACGGCCTTTTCTTTCCTACAACTCGTAATGCAAATGGACCAGTTTTCTCTCTTCG
Organism: Polistes canadensis; assembly: GCF_001313835.1. Taxonomy (NCBI): domain Eukaryota; kingdom Metazoa; phylum Arthropoda; class Insecta; order Hymenoptera; family Vespidae; genus Polistes; species Polistes canadensis. Next base: position 119,545 of record NW_014569894.1, read on the forward strand.
TGAAATACAATTTCTACACGTATATAAATGTGTTAAATATAAATAATAAAAAATGTTTGAAAAAAGGAATTTCTGCGATGTTAATCTTCGACAAAAAAATATAGTATATCTTGTCATCAACGTAATCCCATATAAGACTATAAAAAAGCTATCTTTGAAGATAATGATAAGAAGAAAAGGAAAAAAGTTTATTGTCATTTTATTAAGTACTTAAGATAATAATAATAATTAAGTTAAAAATGTATTTTCAACCATAAACAATTTCTTAAACTTACTATTTATGATCACAAATAAATAAAGCCCACATTTCAATATATTTGAATTAAAATATATCCTTATAATAGAATGGTTTTTAAATCAAAATCAATATTTAAAACACATGTACTGAAATTAGTTTTCATTTTATAGGAAAGCTTGGGTGGAAATTCTCGAACAGCAATGTTAGGAACAGTTTCACCAGCTAATATTCATCTCGAAGAAACCTTAGCAACCCTTCGATATGCATCTCAGGCTCGAGCTATTGTTAATCGTATTCGAATTAACGAAGATCCACACGACAGATTAATTCGGTAATTTTCTTTTTTTTTTAAATTCATACTTTATGTACGCATATTATTACATGATTTATATTAATTAGAATGAAAATGTTATACCTCCAAATATTCTAGCGAATTGAAAGCAGAAGTTTTACGATTACGAGCAGTTCGTGAAGGATATGAAAAACAACTTAGAATTAGTCCACGTAATCGGATGGACCATTCAACTGGTATTGAACCAAACGTCAAAGATCGTCAAGAAATCGTACGAAAGCAAGAAGAAATAAATAGGTTAAAGGAACAATTGAAAAAAACAGAGGAACAACTGGTTGCTACTCAAAAGTAAGTTTATAGTGGATAAAAAGCAAGGAAAACAAAAAAGGAAACCAAATTTTTTCCAACAAAAATATATATCATATCATAATTACTTACTAATTTTTTTTTTGACAATGTTTCTGCTGATTTTGTATAATAATTACTTCGAATTTGACGTGTTAAATATAATTTATCAACGAGCATTATCTCCATTTTTAAGGTTTTAAATAGGAATGCGGAAATGGTTTTGTTATTTATTGTTAGTAGTATTTTAACGTATTATTCATTGGTACAAATTTCGCTGAATTGGCATAAATTTTCTTAATTATATGCTTAATATCTAAAATAAATATGTCTTTAACCTGATATAAACTTTAATGGTCAGCGAATTTCGATTGCAGAAGCAACTTGAAGAAATTGCAGGAAACCGAAGAAAGGAAAAATTCAGAGCTGAAATATTTAAGACGTTGCGGAATCGCAGTTGAAATAGATTTACGTGAGAGAGATAAGCAACCATATTTGATAAATCTTGCTGCTGATCCTATGTTGTCTGGTACATTATTGTATCTAATTCCACCCGGGTTGGTACGCATTGGAAAACGCTCTGAGAATTCAGATAAATTTCAGCTATTACCACAATTGGATATTGTTTTGGATGGGCCACTTGTTCGAAAATTGCACTGGTTAGTTCTCGATTTATAGGGTGATGGTCTCTTCAACAATTGAGAACGTTCTTCTCTTAATCCCGTTTTGGACGTCAATCAATCCACAATTACCAGAAATACTATTATTATTCTTCCTCACTACTTTTTGTATTTTAACATTTTACTTCTGATTATGATACTATTCCTGGTTTTCCTTCATCGACACTTCGTTTCTCGTCCAAACCTTCACGTAATCATGTCCTTCATCATTGGACTCCAGGCTTGGTTACCATATCCTATTTAATGCATGATTATATGTATTGATTACATCGTTGACTTGTTTTTACAATTATCGATCCTACACTATCGATTGGAATAACAAAATGCTAATGAAAAATATTTACTGCTGATAAGATGAACGTTTATGAAATATATTATTTTCTTTTTTTTTTTTTTTATATATATATATATACGAGTTAACTTGCATCATAGGTTTTTCTTCGTTATTGCGTATTTCGATTCGTAAAAAAGATTATTTTCTAATTCATTATAATTGTTTTTATTTTGTAAGAAATCGGATAATACTGATTGTTAATTCATGTTTTTCCTTTTTTCTTTTTAATAGTACTATAGAAAATAAAAACGGCAAGCTTATGCTAGTGCCTGAGATGAATGGTGATACTTATGTGAATGGTCAGGTAATATTAAAAGTATAATAATAATAATAATATTATTATTATTATATTATTATAAATATAATTATTATGTTTGCATATAATATCTTCAATCATGCATATTTATTATTGACAGGTGATAAGTGGTAAAATACATTTGAGACATGGTGATAGACTTGTCATAGGTGGCAATCATTATTTCAAAGTTTGTAATCCTCATGACGAGATTGGAAACATACAAATTTCTTCGCAAGCTATAGACTTTGACTTTGCTCATCAAGAAATACTTAAAATACAAGAAGAAAAGTAAATTCTTTTTTAACGTAGAAAAAAAATTCAATTTATTTAATATAACAGTAATATTAATAATAATTATTATTAAAATTGTTTAGATTAAGAGCAGAACTTGAAGAATCAAAACAGAAAGCTATAAAGGAATTAGAAAATGCAAAGCGAGAAGTTGAGCTACAACTTGGCTCTCAAAAATTTACTTATGAACATAAAATCGAGGTACTTGGAAGTACATTGGAAGAACAAAAGTTAGCATTGGAAGAAATAAATCGTCGTAAACAGGAACTTGAATTAGAAAAGGAAATGCTAGCCAATGAAATAAAAATAAATAATAGAATTAAAGAGATTCAACAAGTGGAAAGTAAATCAAACGTGTCGCCATACAAGTCAAATTTTCTTCAAGATTTAGAATGTATATTGAATGAAACGACTGCTGATTTTGAAAGTGCCCTTAAAATCAAATGTAGCGCTGAAACTATCAAAGCTGGTGGTATTAGCTTGCATGAGATGCAAATATTCGTTAGAGAAGCAACCGAACGATGCAGAGAAGTTGGCATTAATTATGTATGTATTCAATGTTATAATGATTATGATTGTCCAACTTGTTTATCTTATTTCATAGTCATTATATTATATAAAACGAAAATTTATTACGTTTTCAGTCATGAAAATCTCAAATAGCCTGAATTAATGGAACATATTCTTACAATAATAATAACAAAATTCAATAGCCTTGAATTGTAAATTATACTGATCATAACAACGTATTTAATTTCATTTCGACAATATAAACTTGATTTATTTGTATTCTCTCTATTTTAGGAATTCAATCAACAACAAACTCTTATAGATAAGAATCTGAGACCCGTGATTCGTGTTCGAGATAAGGATCGTAAAAAAGAAACCTTGTGGGAACCAATGAGATTTTTAGATTGGGTCCATCAATTGCGTGATTATGATATAGAAAATTCATTAAAGGAGTTAAAAAATTCTGAAAACGATTGGGTATCTTACGATGATACGGAAACGTTTGAGGATTCTTTAAATAGTAGTAGAATATCTATCAATTTAACACCTGTTAAGAAACATTTAAATGAAAGTTTTCAACAATTATCTATGGATACGTCAATCCATGATTCTACGACACAAGAAGAGGCATCTGAATCTCAACAACGCAAAAACGTGTCTACCTATTTACTACAGATAGAACGAGCTACGCAAGCTTTGAGTATACTATGTCAACGGTGCGAAAGCCCTGAGATCAACAACACGATAAGCGAGTCTTTAGATAGAGTTCAAAATATTATCGTTGACATAAGAAGTATGTTGCTGGTTAAAAATTTAAAGGATAATAAAAATGAAAGTGAAAATTCGAATGGATCTGTTAATAATAATACTACTGTAATCGAAAAAATCGATTGTAAAAATTCAGTATTATTAGAGAATATTGATCATTCCAAAGAAGATGTCAAATCAAACACCACTTCGCCGATTAAATCGAATTTACGCAACAATACCACGGCGCATGTCAAAAATGGAAATATTCTAAAATCCGTTCGATTTACGGATAAAATTCAACATCATTTGACTTAATGTTACAAAATAGGAAGAAATTGTTCAAATAATATGAACATTCTTTTTCTTAGCCTATCACGGCTGGAAGGAAATAATGAAGCAAGAATATGAAATCTGTGATATTATATTCACTAAATAGTTTATATGAAATTATTGAAAGCTTATAAATAAAGTAATTGCGCTGCGCTATCGAAGGACGCACAACGAAAAGCTTTCTTGAAAATAAATGTGATGATTGTAATTATGATCTTACAATCTCATTCATTCTTGCCATCTTTATTTCTTAATTCTATCTTCTCAAAAAGACAAAGATATTATTATTATTGTATTGTGTTATATTTGACTATACTTTATTTTTAATCACATTGATAGCTAAAGATATATAAATTTATGCGTAATATTGACTATTAAAAGCAAAATACTGCCAATGTAAATAATTAGAAATATGTCATAATAGATCAACACACATATGTAATTAGATTAAATATTTACACAAGCATGATTGATAACAATACATTGTTAAAAAAAAGATGCAACAGTTTATAATTCGTGTGTTACTCTTTTGAAACCGTATTTTTTTTTTTTTTTTTTAATGTAATCTTTTCATAATAAAAACGATTATATTTTTCTTTCTGCATTTAAAAGAAAAAAAAAAAAGAAATACTTGAAAAAGGTAGTTATGTAAGAACATAATTTTTTTATCTACATAATTCATTTTTTATATCTTATCTTTCTACGTTTTAAAAAAAATACAATGATAAAAAATATAGAGATCAGTATCATTTTAAATAATCTGTTTCTGTAAGGATTTTTGTATATTGTGTATACTTCTAATGAACTCTCAGCATAATAATAAAAAAATAAAAGAAAGCATATAGATATACAGCAGTATAACAAGTTTATTCAGCTAATCAAAGTAATCTTCAATATCAATATTAGGATCAAGTATGTCTTCGCCATATGGAGTCAAATCTATTTGATTAAGAACAAGGTTCTCGCACATTTCTTCCAAATTAGTATCTCCTATGAGTACTGCTCCTTGTAATTTTCCATTTTCTAATATAAGTTTAATGTATTCTTCTTTTTTGGTCACTCGAAGCAATATCTCATAATTTTTATCTAATTTTTGACCATTGTACAAACCTATTAAGACTACTTTATAATTAAAGAATTTAGTGACATGGGTAAAAAGTTCAAAACAAAAATCTTGCATGTAATCTTCTCCTTTTTGACTCGATGTCATAGATTTTGCAGCATAAATGCCCATTTGATGTGCTTGTGTCCAAAGTCTCATTTGAAACCAATGTTTTGCTATATCCCATCTTGCAGTACACACATCTCCCGCTGCATAAATATCCTTTTCCGAAGTTTCCAATTTCCAATCGACGCATAAACCTTCATCTTCCCCTTTCTCAAGGTTTTCTAGACCTGCTAGATTTGAGTTTGGTAAAATACCTGTTGCAGATACTATGAAATCACAGCCGACAACTTTATCGTTTGTTAATTTTACATAGACAGGCCATTTCTCTGTATTTTTACATTCTGTTTCTTTTTCCTCTTTTTCTTTTTCCATAAGAATTTCCTTTACTTCGCATTCATATTCAATTTGGATTTTTCTGTTGGTTGATGAGGTACCTTTTATAAGAAAATGATTATGCCAGTCTGGACCAAGAGCAGGTCCTCCTTCCTTAGATGATAGGTGAGTGGTGGTAGTATATCTCATTCTTCGGACAGGCTTAATTTCAGTATTTTCTGATTTATTTGTATTGTAAATATCTTGTAAAAAAAATTCAGCTGCACCTGGATCAATAAATGTCGCAGATATATGTTTATCCTTAATCACCCAAACTACATCAAGATTTTTGACTTCGTGTATAAGTTCAGTTGCGATGCCTCCATTTCCCACAACAACAATTTTTCTAGCATTTTGAATCTTTTGAGAAAATTGAATTACAGATTCGGTATCTCTAATACCTATAACATACTTATTATTTTCCGTTATAAGTTTTGGTCTACCACCGTTACAAAGACATAATTTTGTATATTTTATTAATCTTCCAGTTTGAGTTTTAATACATTTCTCATTAATGTTTATATTTGTTACAGTTTCGTGTATAACTCTTAAAGAAGGATGCTTTTCAGTAAGTGTTTTTGCATTTTTTTCCTCAATGTCAAATTGCATCACTGTTTTACCCAATGGAATAATATTTGTTACTGTTTTAATTAATGGACTTGCAGTAATTAATACAGTACTTTCTTCAGGCATAAAAAAGCTTACACCTTCCGCGCAAGAAACACCTGCTATACCACCACCTACTATAGCAAATGTGCAGACTATGACTTCATTAGACATTTTTATTTTTTATCGATCGTATCTCATCATATAAAACGTATCCCCTTTACAATATAGATGCAATAAGATTTTATTTAATATTCAGCAACTATTTAATGTTCTTTTGTTTTTTCAAACAATTTATACTTGTTTTTGTTCGTTATACCATTCAGAATAGTCATATTCTTTAAGAGGAACGTCAAGCATTAAAGTACCATATTCTTTCGCTCTAAGTACAGCTACAAGAAGTTGTTTATATCTTCTTTGACAAATGCCAGTTTTTTTGTAACTTAATATTTCACCCGTATGTTTAGAAATGAATTGTTCCAACAATTTGACATTCCTATGATCTAAGATCAAATATTCATCTCTGCATATTGGACAAGGATTACCAGTACTTATTATACCACCTCTCTACAAATATTTATATAGTGTGAATTCATTTAAAAATATATTATTAATTTAATATCATTTTATTGAATACATACTACACAGGTTTTTCTTGTTTTTCTCGGAGGAAATTGTCCTTTATGATTTCTTCGATATTTTGTCCATACAGGATCATCCCCGTAAGTTTCTTTATAAGCTAAAATGTTAGCACATAGAAAAAAATGTTCATTCTAAATCTCAACCTAATGTAATTTTCCTAATTATTTAAATATTTCGTGAATCTACGCTTTTAAATAGGATATTTTATGAAATTTAACTTACCGCTGCTTAGCATATACTCTATACTAGTTTCAACGGGAATAACTTGTCTACGGTCTTTAGCAGGATCTACTATTATCTCATCGGTATTTTCAATTTCGTTATTATTTTCAATTTCATTACTATTTTCAATTTTATTACTTTCTTCTTGATAGCAAGTGTGTGAAGAAGAAATCAATCTTACAGGTACATCCTAAAAATTAATTTTACTTTCAAAACTAAAAGAAAATCAATTATCAATGGCGAAGATTAATCCCTTACTCTTTTGATTAATGTAGATTGCAACGTTGTTCTGGTTAAAGCTAATACTCTTATGAGCAGTGACATAATGTTTTATATTTTAACAACGATTCATTAATTAAATACTTAACACGTTAAACAAAATTATTGGTTAGGAAAATATACAATTTATATACTGCACTCTCTAGAGGCCAACTTTGATACTAACGTTATAATACTGCTTAACGCATATGTATGTACTAACGAAGCCTTCATACAAAGAGAACGAACGCGATACGTGTCTCGTCGAATTTGTATCGTTGAAAACGAGACACAGTATATTTTAATTCTAGATAGATCAATGTAAAACATTCAGTTATCATTGCAAATGTTAAATTAAAGATAAGAAATATGGTAGACACAAAAATAATTACTAACGAGGAACAAAATAGTCAGGAGATTAGAGCTCGTGCAAATAGCTCGGAAACAACAACTTCAACACCATCTTCGTTGTCCGATTATATGACAGGAGAAGCAGATGACAGTTCTGACAGTAAAGGCAGCATACCCTTTAATCTGAAATCTGTAGAACCTTTAGTTTCGTTGTCTCAGGTTTACTATACACTTATGCTTTTCTTTCAATTTTTACATTATCTTTTTGTTCATACACACACATATATTTTTTATATTATCATCTTTGCAAATGATAGGATACATCCGATGAAGATCTACAAAGAATGATTGAAAAATGTAAACAAATGGTATTAGAAAGCGCAGAATGTTCGGATGAAAGGAAATGGCTTGTAAGACGTTTAATTGAATTACGTTTACGAGTTCAAGAATTACGAGAAACATCGGATCAAAAACTTCTTGAAACTCATGTAATACTTGGTCATCATTTGATTCCTCAAAAGTATCATATTACTTCTTCTGGACCTGTATATTGTGATCACTGTAGCGGCACCATTTGGATGATGCTGCAGTCTTGGTACATGTGCAGCGGTAAATTCAGTTAATTCACTAATTAGTAAACTACAAACTACTTAGTAAATATATCTTTAATTAATATTAATATCATATGTAATAGATTGTAGGTTCAGCGTTCATTGGAAATGTTTAAGCAATATATGTCGTGTCTGTGTACATGTTATTGCAAGTGAAGCCGGTGGTTATACTTATACTAAAGACATTTGTCCCGAAAGAGGATTGTCTAATCAAGGCTACCGCTGCGCAGAGTGCAAGATACGAATAACTTTTAGTAAGTGATTTTCCATATTAAATTATCAAAGTATATATAAATGAACATTTGACATACCAACTATGTATGCTAAATTTGAGAAATATCATAAGTCGCGTATGAGATCTACTCAAAATCAAGTTTAACACATTGTACATAGAAACTAATTTATATTACAAAAATATCATTATGAAACTTCGACACCTATCTTGTTACAATATTCTTATGTAGACTGAAAATTTGGATAAAGTGCATATAGCTGGTATATTTAAAATTGTATCAATTTGTTAAAATAAGAATAATTATATATAACTGCATGTTATTTAATTACATTTGTATGTTATATCTTACAAGCATTCCCAAAAGGATTGTCATTGTCTTGTTTTGGTAGCCCTTTTAAAAGTTCAGGTAACCACATAGCTAGTATTCATTTTGCATAAAGATAGATTAGTACTTAATTTATTGATATTTGTATTTTCTTTCTTATCTTTTTTTTTTCTATAATGTGTAATAATTATAAACTCATAGAATCACCATGGGTAGAGCCACGACTGTGCGATTACACTGGCTTATATTACTGCCAGAGGTGTCATTGGAATACGACTATGGTAATACCTGCGAGAGTTATTAGAAATTGGGATATGGAACCAAGGCTTGTTTCTCGTGCTTCAGCTCAATTATTGGCACTTCTTGAAGATCGTCCATTCTTACTATTGGAAGAATTAAATCCAAAATTGTTTACACTAGTTCCAGATTTGTCTTTAGTAAAAGTAAGATATTAGAAATTTTATGATTTTTAATAAGTAATAAGCTTGATTAAATCTATAAGAATAAATTTCTAACTAAATAATATTTATTTATAGAAAATGAGAGAAGAAATGCAAATGATGAAGCGTTATTTAGTAATATGTCCAGAAGCCAATATGCAAGGATTGCCATGGAAAATTGGTTTGCGCACACATATAATTGAAAATCCGGGAAATTATTCTATAAAAGATCTCATTAATTTACAAAGTGGTGCTTTACTAGAAGAAATTCGTACTTCTTATGATATCATGCATACGCATATAACCGAACAATGCAAATTGTGCAAAGCTAGGTAAAGTTAAAATTATTTTTTTTTGTTTTTTTTTTTTTTTTTAGAGAATTATAAGTTTATATATACAGGATGTCCTGTAATTGATGGTACAACTAAGCAGAGGATGATACTATATGAGAATCATTTCTAAATCGAAAATGCAATTTAGTATACGTACTTGACAAATTTTCATATTTATTCTTATATAAACAATTTTATTTTACATTCTCGATTTAGTTTTTCATGTTTCAATTTTCAAAATTTCCCCTTGGCTTGTTTATACCATTGATTACAGGATATCGTGTATATAAAGTATATGTAATCCCATAGATATATTATGTATCATAAAATAAACGATATAATTTATAATATCTTCAGAGGTCATTTATGCGAAATGTGTGGAAACAATGAAGTTATATATTCCTGGGATACTTGCGCAATAAGTTGTCAACAATGTTTAGCCGTATACCATCGTGCTTGTTGGTTTAAACGGAATCATTCTTGTCCACGATGTATAAGATTTGAAAAACGACGAGCTTTAGAAGAAGGAGAATTTTCAGATACCAAAAGCCTATCTAAGAATGAATCACCTGAACATAAAGTTAAAAATTCGATTGAGTGAATATATATACGTTATTAGAAAAACATTATGAATAATTTTCTTCTTACATTTGTACAATTGAGTTGGAGAAAATGAAGGGAAAGAAGAAAAGAATTATTTGCGTAGTTACCATTCATTGTGTAAGTTATAACGTAATTATAAGATGTTACAATTTGTGATGTATAATTTTAAATAACTGTTTCGTAATTGTGAACGTGTAATAAATTATAATCTTGTTAATATATATATTTTTATATTTTAGCCTATTTACATATATATACCTATAAGTTAAAATTGATTAAATGTTTAAATCAATATTAATTGATTGACAAATAAATTGTGATTAATATGGTTTATAAGATTAAGAGAGAAAAGTTTCGTAAAAGTTATTTTTAAATGGAAATATTATCAATAAGTAACAAGATGAATATTCTTTATATTATTTAGAAATATCCAATGAGAATTTAATTTTATTTTATCTTCGTGTAATTTTGAAATTTATTTATCGAAGATAGCGCAAGGCTATTACTAATAATCTTTATTGTGAGAGTTATTTTTAACAGAAATATCATCAATAAGTAATAAGATGCATATTCTTTGTATTATTCAGAAATATCAAGTTAACGAACGTCTCTTTTACATGTTTTTCTTCATGCAATTAACCAATTTATTGATCGAAGTTAACATGATTATCATTATCAATAATCTTTAAATAAGTAATGGTAAATATTCTTAGAAATACTGTGTAATAAACGGTAAGAATATCATTTTATAGACATTGATAAATTGTAATTTTATTCTACAAGCGCGTCAAGTATTATTTCTTAAACATTTTCTTGTTCGTTTTTTCTTATTTATTTTTCTTTTTTCCGTATACTTAGGTTGTGCCATTTCAATGCAATAGATATAAAACTACTAATTGTGAGGAAAATTTGAATAAAAGTAATAGAATTCATTACATGTCTTTAAATATTTGCTGCAAAATAGAATTGTATTTATAATAGCATCTTTCATAACTTTATTAAGTTGTATAAGATAATAGTTTGCTGTATACACGGAAATAGAATATTTATAATTTTTATGTAAAATTCATCTAGTTACTATATCTATTAGGTTTTTATCTAAGATTTTAATAAATATTTTTTGTATTTAAATTAGCTTTCTATATATAAAATTATTTATATTCTACATTTTTTAATAAACTACACATGTGTATAATAAAAATATTATGTAATATGTATTTAGAAAAAAAGATAGAAGAAAAAAAAGAAACAAGACCATAAAAAATTGATTGATGATCAATCTTAACCATTGTTGTTTATATCGTTAAAAGAGATGATGGTGTTTCTTCGTTTATTCAGATATTTGTGCAGTTGCTAAAAGACTGGTATTAATGGAATTAATTCCGGATGGTTGAGTCAGTTGGTAGAATAAAAGTTGCAGAATTGTTTCTGAGCGAACAGTCCACGTTCAACAGTCAAACGACCTAACTTCTTATTTCATTGGTAAGTCGTTTAATATTTAAATAGTTGATTTAGTTTTGTTAAGCTCCATTAATTGTTTATAACAAAAAAAAATATTAATACTGTTTCCGATTATGTGTGATGAATATTTGATATTTTCTACAGTATATAATATTTTCTACAATAAATATTTTATTGCCTAATAAATAATTATAGTTATTCGATTTAGAAAGAGAATCAATTTGTATTTTGAAATATTTTCTCATATATTTTTTATGAATAGTATTGAAAACAAATTTTGTTGATTTCGAATAATAGGTGTCGATCTATTTGAATGAGAAAATCATAAAATAATCGAAGAGTGTGTTGTAAATTCTTTTTAATTTATATAAATAATAATTTTTATTATATCACTATCTATATATATATATAAAGAAAAAAATACCAATAAGCAGTAAGAGAAATGATGTTTTAAATTTATGAAATAAATCATTTATATCACACCCATGACCGCATACTAGAGAGTATAATTTTGTTGATTTTTAAAAAATACATAATTTATAAAATAAATGACTTATATGAAATCATTTTCAGAAAGATAGATAATATTTTACCAATCAAAAAATGCTGTACTCACGTTTCGTTGTATTAACGATCTTAATAATCTCAACAATCGAGCTAAGTAGAGGGAAAGAATTTGGATCGATTATTGGTCTCGGCAAAGATGTTGATAAGATTGAAAATCATGCAGAAAATAAACTCGAACACGAGCCTGAAAAAAACGTCGAGCAGAATAAATTAATAAATTTTAGACCGATTTTTGATTTCGGTAAAAATGTTGATAATATTGAAAATCAAGGAGAAAATAAACTTGAATATGAACCTGAAGAAACATTCGAAGTTAATCAAGTTTCTACAAAACTTTCCACGGTCGAAGAAGCTCTTAACACATTTTTAGTACCTTTGGGAAATGCAAATAAAATATTTGGAAAAGGTGTACAGCAAATTATATCGAAAATTCCAGATAAACTTAAGGATCCAATTAAAGGATTTGAAGTTAATAATAAGACCAACTTAGGATACGGTCAATTTTTGAATTCGATTTCTGATAGATTCAGAGCTATTTATCCAGGTATTTAATTATCATATAATTATAATTTAATTAAATGACTTTTTATTTATTATGTATACGATTTCTGTATTATTAATAATCGTTTAATAATCGTTATTTATTTATTACTTTTAGACAATAATCAATAATTTACAAACTGATTGAAAAATGATTATAGGTACCGTTTGGTGTGGCGATGGCGATATAGCAAAAAACGATGAAGACCTTGGTTTCTTTGCAAGTACAGATGCTTGTTGTAGAGATCATGATAAGTGTTTCAGTAATATTAATACAGGCGAAGAGAAATACGGTCTTAAAAATGTTGGACTTTTTACGAGGTTGTATAATTCATTTTATATATATATTATGTATAAAGAAAGTAGGATTTGCCGAGATTGTGAGCTTTTCCTAGGCATTGCCCACAATGTATATGATATATATATATATATATATATATTTTATTTTTAGTTGGTAGAATAGAAGTACATGCAACTAAAAATATCAACAAAATTGTGATACCTTTTACTTATTTACTTATTTTTTTTTTTTACAGATCACATCGTTCATGCGATTCTGCATTTTACAATTGTTTAAAAGGCGCTAATTCAATCATAGCCACTAAAATTGGAATAACTTATTTCAATATTTTGAGTCCGCAAAGTTTCGACGAGGATTATCCTATTTTAAAGTGCAACAAGTATTCTGGGTATATATAACATTTTATTTCTTATATATATATTAATATCTTTTTTATTGCATTTATAATAATAACAAATATTCGTTTTTGTTTTCTTTTTTTTTCATTTCAGCCTTATCAACAAGAAATGTGTCGATTATAAGCAAGATTTAGATGCAGATAAGAAATATCAATGGTTTGACAATCCATTTTTTTAAATTTAAATTATATTAATTGTTTAACACAATATTTTATTTGAAAGTTGTAAATAATATGACATTCAATTTTTGCAATAGACTCTTCTTGCTTGTAAACATCTAAGTATTCTATTTTATGGAATACTTATTTATTTTACTATAATAATTTGTATGTGTTAATAATAAGTAATATCTACTGATATTTGTTTAGAAATGTTTAGAAAATTTTAACCCAATGCTTCGATGTAACCTTTTGGTAGTATACCTCTTTTAATGATATGTGACTTTGTTTTTGGAACCATTCTGTGAATAATTATTAATTATTCATTAAGTTATAATCCAAATAATAAATATAAAAACTTACGTAATGCAATCAATAATAGGGCATACTGATAAACAAAGAGTACAACCAGTACAATCATCAGTAACTTTTGGTATATGAGTTTCCGAATCAAATGTAATTGACTGATAACCAGAATCAGCACAAGCCATATAACATTTTCCACAATTTATGCACATATCCTTAGAAAAAAAAATAGAATAAAGAGAACAAGCTTCATCAAAAGAACATAAGTATGCAAACATAATTAATATTAATAATTAACATACGTCATCTATTAACGCAACAACTTGCTGTTGATTATTTAATTCTTTGTAAGCTCCAATATGAGATAATGATTTTCCAATAACATCATTTATAGTTGGTACTGTCCCAATTGGTTTTGGTGTTGGTCTTGTTGATGAAAACTTAACATCTAATGGATTAATTTTTTCTTTTATCTCTGCAATCTTTTTTTCTCGTAATTTTTGATATTCTCCAAAGTATGGTATATTCTATTAACACGTGTTAATATCAACAATTTTGATGACACAATAATACAAACACATTGATACTTACTTTACCAAGAGCATGTTGCAAAGAAACTGGTTTGCCTTTTTGATGTTTAAAAGTAGGCGGACTTTGACCATCCCAATCTTTTGTTTGTTCAAGACTCTTCAGATATAATAATGTTTTTAAACCAGTCACATAATCGTCGATAAGTGTAAAATCTTGATTCTGAATAGCACTGCAAATCTTCAATAACAAATATCTCAATAGATAGTTATATATTAAATGTAATTATTTGTCGAGAAAATGATTAACATTACTTGAAGGATCGATGCTCCGCAATGTAAAAATTGCAAAGCAATTTCTGCGGAATCGATTCCACCAATACCAAGTATGGCAAATCTAGGAAGTTGTTTAGCAATAGATGAAACAGCTCTTAAAGCTTGTGGTCTTGTTGCATTTCCAGACATTCCACCGTATGTAGTCAATTTATGATATCCTACAGCAGGCCATGGTATCCCATTAGAATTTAATCCCATTAAACCTTGCACTGTATTAATAGCAGACACTCCATTTGCATTTCCTTCGTAAGCTGCTTTAGCAATTGAAACAATATCGGTTATGTTTGGGGTCAATTTAACAAAAAATGGAATTTTCACTGCTTCTCTGACCCATCTTGAAATATTTCTTACTAATTCTGGATCCTACAAATATTACTGGTATTTTATCTAATTAGTCAAATAAAGAAATTAATTGTTTATACAAACCTGTCCACATGCTAAGCCCATTCCAGATTCTCCCATGCCGTGTGGGCAAGATAAATTTAATTCCAAAGCATCAGCACCAGCTGCTTCTGCTTTCTTTGAAAGCTCTGTCCAATCTGCACTGTTATAAGTGCACATAATACTAGCGATCACGATCTAAATACATGTATGTACACATACATATATATACTTCATATAATTAACAAAAATATAAAATTGTCAAATCTTTAAAAACCTTTGTAGAGAAATCCTTCTTTAGCTCAGTAATACTACGACACCAATATGCTTCAGTCTTCTCAGATATTAATTCAATATTTAAAAAGCTACTTTGTTCAGGTCCAAAATGATGCCTTGATGTTGTTCCTTTAACGATACGTGGTGATACGTTGGTAACCAAATCCTTAAAGGTATATCGCATATAAGAAAATCGAAATTATGATTTTTTACATGGTTTTCAACGATGTACCTTATCTAAAGAAAATGTTTTAGTAACAGCAAAGCCCCAGCCAGCTTCAAATGCACGACGAATCATTGCACTAGTTGTACATGGTGGTGCAGATGCAAGGCCAAATGGATTCTCAAATTTTAAACCGCACATTTCTACGCTTATATCAACTTCATCAATCGGTGTATGGAATTTTGGTAATTGTGGTGTGTCCGGAACCATTAAACCAAAGGATTCCTATAAAATATTATATATAGATATGTAATAGAGTATCTATAATTTGTATTACTTAACAAGTAAGGTAAATATGTACCTGTAAATATTTATGAATGTACCAAGCAGCCGTTTTTCCATCATTAACAGATTCCACAGTAGTTTGTGCAATACCAGCCAAGTCACCACCACAAAATACTCCAGGAACGGATGTGCTCATGGTTTTGGTATCTACTATTGGTAAGCCCCATGTATTTAATTTAACTGGTACCATAGCTTGTTTTACTGTTAATTAATTATCGAGATTTAGTATTTATTTACATTTACTTAGGTATATTATTGATTATTCATACTTATATGTAAGTATATATATATAATTTATGTAATTTTATTAATTACCATCCAAATCATGTAATCCCGATCCAAAAGCCGATATAACAAAATCAGTTTTTAATCGGAATATCTGTTCATCGTCCTCAATCCAGTCGCCATCATCATTTTGTTCAGTTCGATAAAATTCAACAGCAACAATTCTTCCATTACGAACGATCACTCGTTTCGGTGATTGGAAAGGTATAAATTCACATTTTTCTTCTCGAGCTAGATCAATCTGAATCATTATAGGCAAATTTTAGCAGATAATGACCGATTTGTAAGAGATCATAAATGGGTTTGAAGAGTTTTGTGTATGTGTTAAGGAGTTAATGAAATATTTTAAATACACTAATTAGTACATACCTCTTCAGGAACAGCACGAATATTAGTAAAACCTTTTCTAAAAATAACGTAGACCTTCTTAGCACCACATCTTAAAGCAGAGGTTGCACAATCAAATGCTGTGTCACCAGCACCCAAAACTATTACATTCCCTCGTAATCGTGGTAATTTTTCGTTACTCTTACAAGAACACATTCCAGGTTTACTACCTTTAGCTACAAGGGGAAGGAAACTTTTTGACGTGTAATATCCTTCGTTTGATGTTAAACCGGAAAATATTGTTAACGTTTTTGGCTCGGGAAGGCCAATTCCCAGAAAAATGGCTCTGTAATTTGCTTTTAAAAGTCCCTGAAAAAAAAACAAAAATATGAAAAGAAAATTTTTCTTCACTTCTAAATACATAAAATTGACCAAAATTTACTTAAAATGATAAAATGAATTTACCCGGATCGTTAAATCTTTTTCTGTTAACGATCTATTCATTTCGATTTTGACCCCGAGATCTTTAACCAGATTTATTTCAAAATCTACTACGTCATAGGGAAGTCGATACTGTGGAATTTCGGAAGAACTGAGACCACCAATGTAATTGTATTTTTCAAAAATAGTTACGTCATTGTAGCCTAATCGTGCAAGAAACGTGGCACAAGATAAAGACGCTGGACCGCAACCGATCAATGCGATTTTTGTGTCAGCATGTGGGACGGATTGATTAGGTATTCGTGTTTGAGGAACATTCATTTGCTTGAAAATCTGAAAGCATAAATTAAAATGATAAATTGAAAATGATAATATTCAAATATAAAATATATTAATAAAATATATTAATAAAATGAATAAAAACAATTAATGAATATAAATAAAGAATTCCTTAGAAATTGACTACCAAAGATATTATGTGATAACATTTTGTTAAGTGAAAAGAATTAATGCAAATAGTTAATTTAAAAAAAAAAAAGTGTTTTTTATTACATCGGTAGCAAATTGTTGTAAACCACCAATGTTGATAGGTCCTTCCTCAGTGGCATAAAGATTACATCCACCAACACAAAGATCACTTGTTGGGCAAACCATTCCACACGTAAGACCCAAAGGATTATCCGAAAAAATAGCTTTAGCTGCCCCATAATAATTTTTGTTCGATATTGAAGTAATAAAAGATTTAATATCCAATTGCGTTGGACAGGACTTTTGACAAGGTGCATCAGCACATTTCAAACAACGAGCCGCTTCCTTCAAAGAACCTCTTTCACTCAATGTCGTATGTTTGATATCATCGAAGTTATTTTTTAATGGTAGACAATTCTGTAAATAACGAAATTCGATATAAAATAAATAGTTTTGTTAATCGTGAATTTAAAAAGACAAATTTTTCCTAATTATTAATTAAGTTATTCGATTTTTTTACAAAATATATTTATTATATGTACAATCTGTTTGACAAAAGCGTTTATGGTTAAATTTTTTTCCCTATAAACCATTAAAAGTAAGTAATATGTTTATATTTTTTTCAATGCCTTATTTATAATAGATTTCTCATTTCGTCATACATGAGAATTCGTCAAACGAATTGTACGCGAAGAAGATACGAGTGTTAATTATTGATAACTGATAATTCATGATAAGTTTCAAAAGCTAATAGATAATAGATTAATTTAAAACTCATTTAAACAACTATTGTCTCAACAGTGTTAAATGTTGTAAAATAATTATCATTATTTAAACTTACGTCACATTTATCGTGGATATTTCTTTTCCAATTTTGTTTAACTGCTTTAGTTGTTGTGGATGGAACAAGATTTGCAAATGATTTTGTTCTTGGATTTAATTGTAATAAATTCTGAAATACAATTATTGATACTGTTTACTTTAAAAAAGAATATAATTGATTACATAATCAAGATTTTTTTCTTATCCAAAATTTATTAATATTATTACTAAGTTTACTCTTAGGGAAGTTGTTTTTTGGACGGGTTTAATTAAGATGAACACTATATTTATCCGTTGAACGTTTCGTCTCTATTTGAGACTTCCTCAGCAACTTGATAGTTATGTTCATAAGTCCATATAACATCATTTTTATT
>NW_014569894.1:138858-140797 GCF_001313835.1 Polistes canadensis
TAGATGTTGCCATTTTCTATTATCTCTTGTAATAAAAATGACAAATTTAATCTTGCGTAAAACCAGTATTTTCACAATGGTTGCTATTTCAACACTAGAAATAAACAATTTTCAACTGTTTTTAAAATAAAAAAATAACAGAGTACGAACTTACTGAAGCATCTCACTTCGAGTAAATTACTTTAATAATTAAATATTATCGTTAGTTAGATTAACGATTTATTAACACGTCAAATACACAATAATAGTCTCAACACTCTTACATCTGCTGTGCGAATGGAATTCGATTTGAAATTCCGAATGAACGTTCACGTATATCATATCTTACAAGATAACTCAACGCATACATAATATAGACACATTACACACCTAAATGTATCTTACATAATATGTACGTGTAGCGTGTACGACGCAAATGAATTTACACTCATATATTTCTAAGAAAGAGAAATAGAAGATCAAAGTTCCTTTATGATTTATATATGAAATATTCACGTACTGAGTGTTATAAATAAAAAATTGCACATTTTTATCTCAAACACACAACATTTATTTGTGAGATAAATTGTTCCGACATGTTAATCACGAAAATATCGCAATCTGCGAAGTTATTTATAAATCGTTATATGCTATGAACATTTAGATCACGGTATCATTATAAAAAAATTCATTACGCAACACAACAGAAAAGTTGAGAAATGCTGATTTAGAAGTTAGTTTAAGTGCTTGAAACGTGAGTAATTGAGTAAGGTCTCCTCCCACTGAATTATCAAATCCTTAGCTAGTTCAACTACCCATCCTCCCTTCCTTATCGTTAGAATCCATGACTCAACTGCAGAACATACAACTATCTTCAAAGATTCTTTATAAATCGTCTACATTTTCTATTCCAATATATTCCAATCGATATTTCTAAATGACATATACTTCAACATGTAACTACAAACGTTATATAATATTACACCATAATAATATTTAATTGCAGAACATATCGATCTACTGACTTGTAATTTAAAGTCATTTCCTTATTCTAAATCGAATAATATATTCTAATTACTAAATATATTATATTATTACTTAATATATTACTATTAAGAAATTAATTACTCTATTCAAAGTACGTTAAAAGATATGTAATGATTAAATCAATATAAATGTTACCGCCAAAGCGGAAAATCAGGCAATACTAGTAAATAAAAAATACTAGTAAAAAAATAGAGACTACTAGCYTWAAAAARTATTGTACGTGTAGGGCAAAGAGTGTACTATAATTTAGTATAAAGTTTTTTAAAATTAGTTCACTCTAAGTATAATATATTGACGAGAACGTTTCAAAGATATGACAGCTATGTGTAAAATATATGTACTTTTCTGCATTTCATTTTCTGGGATTTTAAGTATTTAAAACGCGAGAATTTCAGCTTGAAAAGGTATTGTTCGTGTAAGGCGAAGTGTGTACCCTAATTTAATATAAAAATCATTAAGATTGAACGGCTATAAGTTTTAAAATTTTTTTCGTAAACTACTTAATAAAATAAATTTCTTTCTGGTTCTGCGTGAAGTATGTCCGATTGGAAAGTTACTTAAACAAGAAACGACATTACTGTTTTTGGATATTTTGTGAATCTTTGAAGATTGATTTATTACTAGATATAGTATTCTTTCCGTAGGAATAAGAGTTTAATTTTATTTAATATGTAGATCATTCATATCTTTTTACCTTAAATATAGGAAATCTTAACGCAAGATTTTCAAATAAATTACAAAGGTGTGCACTGTTTCGCAGTGCATTCTCGGAAATCTTATGCCTAATAGATTGTTGATTACACACACACAACTTGGTGTATTTTAAGATATATTATTCATACATTTTAACTACTATCGGAACACAAACTGCAAACAGTTGAATAGAATCTTGCCAATATTAATGACCCTAAAA
>NW_014569895.1:0-33623 GCF_001313835.1 Polistes canadensis
CTTCTACTTTTACAATATATATCTTATTTCTAAAGAATAGTTATCTCTACATTACTTATTGCCAGTTGATGCTTAAAAGTGTTCTCAATTACCCAGTATATGTGTATGTTTATATAGGTTCTTCGATTAAAATAATTGTTAAAAGAATTATTCAATGTAATTTAGAAATTTTGATGAGCCTAGTAAAAATGCATATATTATGTACATATTATTAAAATATATATTAAATATATTAGGTTTCTAGGAAATTTAGATAATTAACAAATATATTTATGTATATATCGATTATATAATTAAAATGATTATAAAATAATTGTTAAATGTCTCCCAAAAATATTTTATATAAGACTAACTAACTACCATACATATACATATGGTATATATTAAAACATCATACTATTCCTAGAATACGTCGAGCATATAAATGTTTTTAATTTATTCCTAGTAGTTAAATAAATGATATTTTACTTAAGGTATGTGTTTAGAAAAAATACGCCAGGGCAGACATAAGTAATTTGTAAAATAATTGTATTTATTAGGAATATTTAAAGTACATTCCCAATATCCCACAATAATGAGAGATTTTCATAATATATAAATTAAAAATAAATATATTCTTAAATAAGTTAAATATTTATACAAACACTTTTTATAAATAATGCTTTCAAATGAAATTTATTAAATATGTAATAAAGGTATACTAATGTATTTATTTTGAAATTGTCTTCATTCTAAACACACTGTACCATTAGTTTTCAAGCAAAAATTTAATAAGCGTAATAACAATCGCCATACGTATACATATGCATAAGCATGCGTGATTCGCAAATATAGAATGGTAAGTAGCGCCACGAGTATCATTGAGTGGTAAAGTGTTGCAATCGTGAATATAGCGCGATCATTTCCTCGGAGGTGTAATTGACAGAACCTGTAATTTTGCCGAATCACGGAAATGGAGGTATTACAAATTTTCGTTTTTTTTCTAAGTATTAATGCGAACATTTATTTATAAATTCTTCTTTGTTAGCTTGAAATTCTAACCGCAAAATCGTCGAAATCTATTGCCACTATAACCGTAAGTAAATAATCTCATACCGGATCTGTTATATTTATTTTGTTAAGAAAAATAATAATAATAAATTAAGAATAATACATGTTATATTACATTTAAAGGTAAATTTAAACACTACTATCGGTGCTATTAAAAAACAATTATATGAACTGAAAAAAGTACCATATGTACAAAGACAAAGTTTAAAACTAGATGCTAAAGGAAAAGCTCTAGCAGATTCGGAAACTGTTAAATCATTATCTTTGCGAGTTGGTGATAAACTATATTATAAAGATTTAGGTCCACAAATTGGTTGGAAAACTGTATTCTTAGTAGAATATGCAGGACCTCTAATAGTATATCTTTGGTTGTACCAGCGCCCTTGGTTATTCTATGGCGATGTTGTCAGTACAAAAGTAGATTGCACAGTCAAGTAAGTATTGCACGTGCTCAAAATAAATATTTAAGTTTTTTAACTTACATCCATATTATAGCACAATATCGTAATATATTTACAAATATTATTAAACGATATTTTATTTTAGCTGCGCTGCTATCTGTTGGACGATACACTATGCTAAACGTCTACTAGAAACATTATTTGTGCATCGGTTTAGTCATGCTACTATGCCTTTACGCAACCTCTTCAAAAATTGCTCATATTATTGGTTATTTGCAATGTATGTGGCGTATCATGTCAACCATCCATTGTATACACCACCGAGTAAACTATATTTTTATGTGGGATTAGTTACATTTGCTTTTTGCGAGCTGGGAAATCTTTTCATTCACCTAGCGTTAAGAGATCTCAGGCCACCAGGTAGTATGGTTCGGAAAATTCCTGTGGCTACAGGAAATCTATGGACTCTGCTGTTTAATTTTGTTTCTTGTCCAAATTACACATATGAAATTGGCAGTTGGATTGGCTTTACCATTATGACTTCATGTCTTCCAGGTATACTTACTAGAATAGTATTATAAAAGTATGTTATATCTAATAAATTACCATAGTTTCATATTAATTAATACATATATTTCTATACAGCTGGACTGTTTACCTTGGCCGGTGCTTACCAAATGACTATGTGGGCATTAGGAAAACATAGAGCGTATAAAAAAGAATTCTCTCAATATCCCAAAGCTCGTAAAGCTATTTTCCCTTTTATACTTTAATCAATTTTAAAAGGTAATTTTCATTCCAAATACTTTTGATAGGGTACTTTTACTAAATTTGTTAATAATCTAAATATTAATGTATAAATATATTTCTTTTATTGTTGGTATCTTATTTGTTAAATATATACCCCCTTGCTTTATATTAATTTACGTATAACAAAAGATATTTAAACATCTTATGCCTAGAAAATATTAACTAGATCAACTAAAAATATATTTGTGTTTAGATATCACTATATATACTGTTTTGCGAGCAAATCTAATAATACCGTATAATAATATTTATAATAACATTCATAATATAATGCACATTCATAAATGTTCATATTAACACATTGCGTACGGGTCATGAGATATTTCGTTTTCATGTTTTATTTCGAATCAATTGTCAACCTAAACAAGCAACGGCAAATAGATTGTTGCGTTACCAGGATAACAAAGCCTCTCCCATGCTTAAGAATAATATATGTGAATATAATACCAAAAACAAATTAGAATTGTATGTATCCACTTTAGATTGCTCGCCAAGAAGCATGCTGCTACAGCGTTCGGAAATGTGCGGGTTTTGAGCGCGGTTTGACCGCGCAGAGCGCCCTACGCAATGTGTTAATATAATTTAAATACTACTTACTTAAAATAAAAGATTTCATTTTTCTATTTCTTGACAGGGCAATTGATTCAAAAGTTTTTTTATGTTATCTTTCAAAGCCTCGATTAAGCTTTTACAATCCTGCATTTCAATTTGATATTCAGTTTGTAATCGTTCGTATCCATAGCAAGCTTTTTCCAATTTTTGTCTGGCCTCTGTCGGCTTTACGTCTTTTTTTGTTAATCCTAATAAACTTTCCATATCTACTATGTGCTTATACGCTGATTTTAATTCTTCTCGTAAAGCATTTAATTCTGTTATGAGAGTGACGTTATCCGTTATCGCTTTATCTAGTTCTTTATTTTCACTAGATGTATGAAAGACTTGTTTTTTCAAAGATTCTACCGTCCTTTCTAAATGATCTCTCTGCTTCATAAAATCACATTGCGCATCTAAATCAGCTTTACGACTGCGTAAAAATTCCTCATCTGCGCTGTATTTATGATATAAATTTGTTACAGCAACTTTTAATGCTTGAGGCTCTTGTATAAGTCCAGCAGCATCAAGTAAATCTATTTGAATGTTTCTTAATAGACGTTGACATTTTTTCTTCTCTCCTACTTCCATATAAATCTGACTTCGCGCAGTTGCTAATTTTTCTCTTAATTCGTGTAATTGTAATTCTAAACTAACATTTGTCTTGTGTAAATTGATTAATTCTGTTTCCATATCATGTATTTTCTCCCTAAAATCTCTGATTTCCTGATCCCTAGGTTCAATCTGATTTTTCAACTCTTGGATTTTATAATTTAAAACAAATTTGAATTTCTCTAATTCTTGATTAGTACGTTTCAGTTCATATATTTGTCGCTCCTTTTCTTGAATAGTTGTGTCTCTTTCATTAATTTCTTTTTTTAAATCTGCCACGTCTTTTTCCAGTTCTTGTATAGTTTTCTGAAATTGAGCATATTCGCTTCGTACGCGGTGAACTTGTCTTTTTAAATCCTCGATATCTTTTTGACCAGCCATATATCTATTACGTAATACTCCAGCTTCTCCCTTTAATCTTAAGTTCATTTGTTTCTCCTCATATAAAATATTTTCATAACTGGTACGTATATCAACTATTTCTTTATCCGCGTCATCTTCTATTTGTGCCATTAATAATTCTTGTGCACGCGTTTGATGTTCTATTTCCTCTTGAATTTCATCTATTTGTACTTTTTTTTCATGAACGAGTGCTTCATACTTAATTATAGTTTGTTGCAATACATCCGCACTGTTTTTCTCCAAATCCGCCAAACATTTTTCATAATGTTGGCGCATCGTGTTGTTTTTTTCTTCCAATGCTTGATAATTATCGTATTCCACGATTAATTTAGCATCATAATTAATCTCCATTTGTTGCATCGCTTCCTCATGAAGACTTTTCATTTTGACTATTTCCACATTAATATTATTTATCTCATTTGTATGATCTTCTTTCAATTTATCTATCTTATCTTTTAACTCTTGAATAGCTGCGCAATATCCCTGATGTACTTCACGCATTTGATCATTATGCTGACCTTCCATTTGTCTTGTTTTGTATGCATGTTCAGTTTCTAATTCCCGCATTCTTATCGTTAAATCATTAATCATTTGTATTTTATCTTCTAAATCTCTTTTGCCAACCAATACTTCATTAGTATATACAAGTCCTTTATCTACCGCTACTACTTTTCCATCTGTATAATATAATTTCCAAATGCATAAACTACCATCTTTAGCAGTAGAAACTAAATACTGTTCGCTATAAGAAAGAGCTATCTGAAATAAAATTGAAATAAAGTTAGTATAAACTAGACATTTATAAATAAAAAGCTAAGATAATCTTTACCTTTGTAATATCACTAGAATGAATATGAAAATCTACATATTCAATGGGTACTTGAAGAGGACATTTCAATGACAGTATAATACCTCCCAAACAAGTAACAAATACAAATGTATCATTCTTGTTCATTATCATATAATGTACATCCTTATCCATCAAAGTAAACTCGCGTACAACCTATGAATAATTTTAATAACAATAAATATTTCTGCTTAAAAATGAAATTTCTAAGATAAATATATCTTACCGTATCTTCTCTAATCTCACGAATTCGATTGTCATTTGCAATACAATATAAAAATGATTGATCAGCGGCAAGCACAATATCATACAAAATGATATTTTTTAAAATAATCTCTGCAGTACGTTGTCCGCTATTCATATCCCATTCATAAATGGCACCCTCTTCACCCATGCTTAATAACTTTGTATCCATTTGAGACCATAGTAAGCCTTTTACTCTTGCCATATGCCCTTTCATTAGGAACCGATTATAAAATCCAATAGTTGTATAAACTTGTATAACATTTCCATTTACAGCTGCAAACAAATGTCCACCATGACAGAAAAGTACAGTTTTACAATTTCTTATTGGAAATTCATATATAGGTAACAAATCGTCTATTAATATGCTCATAAAACGAAGTTTGTCAGTAAATCCAACAAGACAAAATAAACCCATTGGATGTAAAGCAATGGAGCAAATATCTTCTTCGTATTGTTTAAACATAATTAAACTTTCCGTTTCAAAATTCCATATTCGTACACTTCTGTCAATTTCTCCACAAGTCATAAAAATTGGTTTCCATGCACACATAGACAAATCAGTGATAGGACCGTAATGTAAATATTGACCCATTACACTCATTTCTTTTGGCTCAGGATCCATATTTAGATCCGGACCCCATAATGTTGTATAAAATAATTGGGACCATCCTGTAGTTACTAATAAACGATCATAACTTATATTAATATCTATGGTATTAACTTTATACAAATCGGAAGTATCAATTTTAGCCGTTTGCAAAGGAATTAAATAAATATTTCTCTTGACATATTTATGCAGGCCTTCTCTTTCAAAAAGTACTATTGTACGTGGACCCAAGGCATATGCGAAGCCTTTTGGAAATGCTATCAAAGAAAGAATATCGTGTTCCCATCTATCGTAATCTTTTTCTTCTAAAACTAATGGAGAAGTGGTGGCATGTATGATATATTCTTCACGAATTTTTAGATGCATAGATGTAGTTTCACTCATTTGATAAATATTCTTCAAATCACCATTTTCCATATACAATATTCTACCATCTTTGGTACCTGCTAAAAGCCTATCCGAATTCAACCAAGTCATAGAACATATTAATACATTTTCAGCTTTTGAAAATCCATATGGACGCCATACTGTATCAGAAAGAGTTAAAAATTTGAATATATGTGGTCCACCGACTGCCATTACCCCTGCATCTGATGGATTGCAAGCTATTATGTTAACAATAGCAGATGCATCCTGTGGATTACCTACTTTTAAGCTAGATTCTACTTTGCCTCTTTCCCAGTTATAAAAAAGCATCATTTGATCTGGTTCTCCTGTTACAGCTGCTAAATATTTGCTATCGAAGGTAAAACCAATACAATTAAATTTAATTGCATTGTGTGCCTCGTATGGTATTCCTAAAGATTTTCTTCTTTTTAAGGAATGAAGGTCATAAATAGATATTGAAGGCTTCTCGCCGGTCTCGCATAAAGCAACATATTTCCTTAATAAAAATGATAACTAATTTAATTGCTACAAGCACAACATACATATTGAAAAGTTAAATTTTTCCTCCTACTTACTTATTAGGTGTAACACAAATAATATTTATTTGAAGTTTATCAGATAAATGTATAAGTTTTTGTTGTTGCTGAGAAATATTATGTATGGACAATACATTCCCTACAGGATATACAATCTCTGAATCTGTAATGTAATGAGCATTTCCAATGATATCTGTTTTTAGGCCATATATGACTTTACACTGTAATGATGCTGCCATTTCACCGCCAAAATTTACAAACGATATTTTAACTACTTTAATCAACTGCAACAGTTTTGTCTAAATTTGACATTATTATTTACATTGTCATAGCAACCTGCTAGTATATTTACAATCGGTTCATTTTTTGACACAACAAATATTATCTATAATGAATATATATATAATTCATATATGCGTTGTGTTTTACATTTTAATATTAATTAAATTGAAAAAAAAACAAAACATTTATATATAAACGAATTAAGTTAACATGTATATTTGTAATCATTCCTTTTTGAATGAATATTTAAAAAAGAAAAATGGCTACCTACATGCGATATTCGTGCACACGTGGTTATGGCAGATCTGATATTGCATCTACACATTTATAATAGTTTAGATTTATTATACAACTTGTGACAATCTTTTTTAGTAAGAAATCTAAATTTCTTCCTATCTTTGTTTTTTTTTTTATGTAAATAACAACCATGTGAGTAAATTTATACTTTCTTTTTAAGAATATAACCCTTAAATCATATTAATCATGGTAAAATGTTTTTTTTCAATAGAATGTCAACAGTACTGAACGAGGACGGAATTAATGAAAAACAGGACAATAATGTTAATGAAATTGTACCAGATATGGATCTTTGTAAAAAGTGTGGTAATCAGTGTAACCCGTATACTAAACCAGCTTTACGTTGCAACGGTGATTGCGCTAGTAAAATTCATATTGAGTGCCTTCAAAGAGGAAGCGTTCCAGTGTCTTTTGTTGGAGATGTCTTTTTTGAACTACATTGTACTGACTGCAGTCCATTAGGCGAAGAAACAATTATACGAGATCGAATGCCATGGCTTAATGTAATTGTATTAACTTTGTACAATTTGAGAGAAAAATCCAGCGGAATAAGTAAAAGAGGATACTTCCATTGGAAGTCTGATATCAGTACTTTTGTAGACCGTAATTGGGATAATTTATTTAAGAAAACTGTGTAAGTAATTTTATTTATTTTTAATCTTCTCATTGTATTATTAGCTAATATAGCTAATATCATTTATTCATTTTATATCATTTGTTTATTTATCGTTGCTAATCTGATTTATTTAGCAAAAGGAAAAAGAATTGGATTGGTACAATTTCCGGAACACTATCGCATTATAGCGGAATGTTTTTTAAATCGGGTACAGTCGAATTAGGAGAATCCGGTTGGTGGAGACTAATAGATAGCGATCCACCAGAAGTTCTCATCGCTAAAAGTATTATTAATTATTATCAATTATATATATATATATCTATACTTTTAAGTAAAAAGATTATGCATTAATACACATTAAATTATAACATTTATTATATATTTTTTTATACCGTTTATTTTTGAACAGATGGAAAGATGTTATTGGATCGTAAAAAACAAAATGGTAATCAACAAAAGTTATCGGTTAAATCATATGTGAGTCCAACACCGTCCGAATCAGGTATTTCATTAGGAGAAGATAGCAATTATGGAATGGAAACAATCAAAACTCAAGGACTATCAATGTATTCACAAGCTTATGTGCAACCAACAGAGAGATTATCTGATCTTTTATTAGAGGAAGATGAATTAAATAGTACATAGAAATTGAACAAAAATAAATATACAATATATATATATATATATAATATAAGATAATAAATTAAAAAAATATTTTTCAGATATGGAAGTGGAAGATGATCTAATACTACGAGATCAGCAGGAATCTCTTTCCTTATCAGAACTATTAGCAGATTGTAATTACCAAAATTATAATTTTAATTTTCCTCGATTATTTGACAATTTCCTATCTGAATGGTCTAACAAAACAGAAACAACAGAAGAATCATCACTTGATGACGCTGATCATAAAATTAAAAGAGAAGAAGAACAATATGCAGAAGAAAGCAATGACAGTCTTAGCCTTGCTCAAGAACAACCACCTCCAACTTCTTTATTCGAAGTTACTAAACGAGATAAGTGGCCTTGGCAAAAATCCATTATTAATAGTAAGTGATTATTTAATACTACTATACTTCTGTTTTACATTGCTTAATTAATATTATTTGGTAGATGAGAAGATACCACTTATGACACATCAAGAAGAAGCATATCTCTTACAAAGAATTAACAAACGTTATCTATATTCTGCTTTTCCTTCTACAAGACGTTTGTACAGAAAACTAGTTGTAAGGAAATTAAAAAGAGAATATGGTTTACCTTTATTGAATATTGATCATTTTGGATGCAAAGAAGTATCTAAAAGACGTTTTAAAGAAAATGATAGAGTCCTGGACAGATTTTGTGGAGATAATCTTGGATATGTTTTTGAACAAAGGTTGCAAGGTTATAACGAACCAACATCTATCGTTAGTCCATATACGAATAGAGTTTTGAAGCCATTTATAAGAAGAGATACTTCCTCTCGACCCCTATGGTTAAACGTCATGGAAGAACTTTGCGCTAAAGTTAATAAAAATAATTCATCTTGGAAACCATTGCCAAAAGCATCAATTGATTATTCTTATATTAGACCACAACACATTCCAGCGATCAACAGCCTCTGTAATCAATTTTTCTGGCCTGACATTGACTGTAAGCACATTTTTAACTATATTATTATTACCTATGTCTCCAAATTAATAGAATTTTATGTTAATCTTATTTTCTGTTTAGTGACTGATTGTTTACAATATCCTGACTTCAGCTGCGTCGTTCTATACAAAAAATTAGTAATAGGATTTGCGATACTTGTACCTGATGTAAGTTATAATGAAGCTTATATATCATTTCTGTTAACACGACCTGAATGGCGTAAGTCAGGCATTGCTACATTTATGTTATATCATCTCATTCAAACTTGTATGGGAAAAGATGTAACATTACATGTATCGGTTACCAATCCTGCTTTAATCTTATATCAAAAATTTGGTTTTAAAATTGAAGAATTTATTCAAGATTTTTATGATAAATACATGCCACCAAATTCACGCGAATGTAGACATGGGCTATTTCTACGATTAAGCAGATAATTTATTCATTTCATTTTATTGATTTTATTTTTGATAGGTAATATTTAACAGAAGCGAACCCGATCGCACGATGTTTTTTTATATTATGAAATAAATCAAATTTGTTCTCATGCGAATCAAGATTTGTTGTTATTAACTTTCCCAAGATTTAACTTTTCAAATGAAGTCAAATTCAAGCGGTCCATTAATAAAATAATCGATATTGCATTTAAAATGCAAATCGATATTGTTTTAGATGACATCAGGAGTGGGAATAAATTCGAATTCAAACAGAAGTTATGATTGTTTAAAAACTACACACAAATTAATTTCCATAGTTAATAAGTTAAAATGTCTTCAATATTATTTAGTATCTCAGTGAAAAATACTAAATTAAAGGCATAATTCATGGTACCAAATTATCTGAATTGATTATTAAAGGAAAGTACAATTGATCGATTATTATAGCACCTGCTTGGTGCAACAGAACTTTGGGATTGGTGCATGACAAAAAAATCGACTAACATGAGAGACAGATATTGGAAAGAAGAAGAGAGACCAATTCTAAACACCACGATCGATACTAGATATAATACAATATAATGAAGTTTAGGTCAACTACGAAACATAGATATATACGAAGATAAAGAAAATATATCATTTCAACAAATCTGATTCTTTATTTAAGAATAAAGGTTTAACAAAAAAATGGGAAGTTATTGAATCGAAGCGTTTTCTTAGATTTCTAAATATAAAGAATATTTCGTTAATGAAGGAACAATTTGAAAAAGACCGCCAGAAAGATTGTCGTCATTCGATCTATCGAGGCTGCGAGAAAGTGAATGACGTCATTGAAGGAGCAGGAGCGCCGTAGAACTGGCGTCGAGCCATTCTCGAAAGTTCCGGAAACTTGTAGAAGGAAATTTTGTATATATGGGCTGTGCAACGTACGCGACATTTTAGTACGTGACGAGAGGACGTAGACGTTATTTCGTTTATTCTAACAGAGTAGATTACAATACGAATACAATCGAACATTCTATAAATCTTTGAGGAAAAGCAAATCGGTTGAAATTAGTAACGATTAAAAGAACGATCGTTCCAGTTGGACGATAAATTTACTAAATTTTGAAGGTAAGTTTCGAATCTAAAAAAATATATATATATATATATATTTTTTTTTTTCCTTATTCTTTTTAATTTTTATTTTTTATCTCCTATTAATTCTCTTCGTCATCTTTTGTTACGTACGAACGAGAAAGACGCATGATATATGAAGAAAGATAGAAAGTTTTCTACCGTATGTTATTCTATTTATTGTACACGAGAACAAACTTGACGCTCTCCACAAGATAAGATTGAATTTATTTTTGCATCGCATGAAATTGTAGCATGCTCGAAGAAATGGATTCGTCGCGAATACGCGTTCATCATTGCCAGAAATAGCTATCGGTGATACGTACGTGGGTGGGTGTGTGTGTACGTGCGTGCGTGCGTCGTGCGTGCGTGCGTGCGTGCGTGCGTGCGTACACGCAACGTTTATGTGTATTCATTTAAATGAACAGTTAATTATTTTACAAATCTAATTTGCATGTATGATCAAATTGTAAAATGTTTCGATAAATGATTTCATAGCTACTACTCGTACCCCATTCCGTGCATAGAATATTATTTCGGTAAAATATTTTCCAGATTACTCGTGTTTGTATGTGCGTCAAATGTATGCGCACGCGCGTACCTACCTACACATACATATAAGTAAAGATAGTTGGGTAGATGATAGATATATCAATCTTTCCTTATACCGAAGTGTAAAGCAATTAACAATTAAAAGAAGAATCATCGTATCGTAATATCAATTACCTGGTTAGGTAAAAAGGAAGCTTCTAAATTCCAGGAAATAAAATTGAATGCTCATATTCGTAGAGTTAAATTTTTTCAAAAACGCGACTTCGTCGTATCAAGAAGACTTTTATGGTTAAAAATCGAATCTCGAATCGTCATTTTTGCTTTAATTTTCATTTGTTCGATTCATTTTGTATTGATTTTTTATGAAACGAAGAAAATGATATGAGATTATTTATAGGAGTTAAAGTATAAATGACAATAATAAAATATCGCGAAATAGAAGACATCCTAAGATATTTATTTTGAATAAGTTTGTTTTTGATGTTTACAGAGATTCATCAAAATGGGGAAAGATTATTACAAAATATTAGGGATACCTAAAACTGCGAATGACGACGAAATAAAAAAAGCTTATAGAAAATTAGCTTTAAAATATCATCCAGATAAGAATAGAAGTGCTGGTGCAGAAGAGAAATTTAAAGAAATAGCTGAGGCATATGAAGTACTCTCAGATACAAAGAAGAGAGAAGTTTATGATAGGTATGGAGAAGAAGGTCTGAAGGGTGGAGCATCAGCAGATGGAGGCGGCGGTAGCACATCTTACACTTTCCACGGAGATCCACGTGCAACTTTTGCCCAATTTTTTGGATCGACGACACCGTTTCAAACATTCTTCGAATTTGGAGGGCCTACCGCGACGCGTGTCTACAATCTTCATGATGATGATATGGACATGGACGATCCCTTTGGTATTGGAATAGGGCCGACTCGTCAAGGACAAGGAAGCGCTTTCCGATCGCATTCATTCAATTTCGCTGGACCTACTACGGTTAAAGGAGGTGGTAAAGATCGTGTTCAAGATCCAGCTATAGAGCATGATCTCTACATAAGTTTAGAAGAAATATTACGCGGATGCACTAAGAAAATGAAGATTTGCAGAAGAGTCGTTCAAGCAGATGGTAGTACAAAAAAAGAGGATAAAGTTCTTACTATTAACGTGAAGCCAGGATGGAAGGCTGGCACGAAAATTACTTTTCAAAAAGAAGGAGACCAAGGCCGTGGGAAGGTTCCAGCTGATATTGTATTCATCATTAGAGATAAGCCTCACCCGCTCTTCAGGAGAGAAGGCAGCGATATTAGATATACCTGTAAAATAAGCTTAAAACAAGCTTTGTGCGGTACAGTCATCGAAGTTCCTACACTTACAGGAGAAAAAATCAGTATAAACTTAACAAGAGAGATTGTCAAGCCTAGTAACGTAAAAAGGATTCCAGGACAAGGTTTACCATTCCCAAAAGAGCCTTCAAAGAAAGGTGACCTTCTGGTTTCATTCGATATAAAGTTCCCTGAGACACTGTCACAAAGTGCTAGAGACATTTTATATGATACTCTACCAAACTGAATGTCTACAATGGAATCAAATCAAGAGGATACGCATTATTTTAAGAGCCAATCCTCCGATCATCCTAACCGATGAAGTTATGGATGCGTGTACGTTCTAGTACATAATAAAGTGAAGTCAATGAAAGGTGTTTTTAAGGTGAAACGAATTTAATTTCACCTTACAGATAGTAAAATGTGATTTTTTATAGAATTCGGTCACAAACAAATGTATGTCTTATTTGAAATTACATTAGGCTTTTAAAACTGTTTGCTTTAGGTCAAGAGTTAAAGGTCTGTTATCTATTGTCAAATGAAAGATTATCTGTCTTAGCATATTGTAAGAATCCTAAGTATTGATTAAGATCGAATATTTTAAGTTACATAATTATAGAATGAGACTTGTTAAGATAACAATATTTTGTGCGATTGCTGTCCGATTTATTTGTTTGTATGTTTTATGAATGAGTCACATTTGTGTGCTATATGAATGAAAAAGATGTATGCTACATACGTGATTGCGTTGAAGTGCACTGCACGTTGATGGTACGTCTTACTGGCGATTCTGCACAAGTATGTCAAAAACGAACCACCGATCACTGTGTTCAAACGCAAATAACATCGCAAAATCCTTTCAACTTCGATTATCGTATATTAAACTCATTGTTTATATTAATAAATTTCAAATAGAAGAGATAGATTTGGTAACAACCCTCTAACTCATTTGTAATCTCATTATTCTAATATATTTGCATATATATAGAAATGTATATAATAATAATAATATGAAGGATATTGTGTGATAAGTGGAATTTTTTGTCGTACTTGGGCAGAATTGCTCATAAACGTAAAACGCCCTTTCTAATAGCGAATCAGTTTTCTTATGCAATACGTCTTCTTAAGTTTAACGATTGACTAATTATTTGTACACTAAAGTAATATGAATCATATAAATTATCGAACAGGCGAATTGTTCATTTTCTTGTATTCTCTTTTTTTTCCATTTAAATTCTTTGGCCAACGCGTTGGTTTCTTTACATTGTGGATGGATATAATAATAATATAAGTCTAAAAATAAACCACACAATGAGTGATGTCACTGATCGAGCTTTCGAGAGACAGTTATGGGATAAGCGTACATAAATTTCATAGAAATTCATATATAGTGCTCGATCTGAAAAAACATTATTTTGTATTTAATTCACGAATACAGATTAATACATGTGTTATATTGTAAAGCTCGCGTACTTTTTTTTTTCATATGATATAACATATACATACACACACACACGCGCGCGCGCGCGCGAACAAGTAAATATAATTATTATAAAAAAGAAAGCACTTGAAAACGCACTTGAAACATTATAAAATATTTCCTTTAGCTGTAAGTCTGCACTCTCGTGTAAAATAGTATATTGAATTGAAAATCTAGGCTTTCGTAAGGTCAATATAATCCTTGTCTATCCATTCGTCATCGTTCGACGGCAAGTTAAGGTCAACTGGTAAAGACGTCAATAACGGTAAGCCGTCTAACCCTAAACTAAAATATCTAATTAATCGATCCGGTAGCTTAAGTTCATTCGGACGAGCATTTTGTAATCCTAATTCTTTTTCATCTTTACGATCGTCGAAAATATTTTTTGCGAATCTAAAGTCCTCTGGCAAACAGTGATGCTGACGGCAAAAATAATTCTGACCGCCCTCTTCGTGACACCATGTCCCGTCTGGAAAATACGGATCAAGGCCAAGGTCATTTAATTCTATACGCGGTGTGTAATAAGACATAATGTCTTTCCGACGACAGAATATAGAACACGCCATCCATGGTCTGTCAGATTCGTGAATAGCTTGCAACCCTCTTCCTTTTCCATCCAATTCCGGTAAGATCTCGCTAAATTCCATACATCTAATTGTAGCGAATTCGGTCGTTGTTTTGTGTTTCTTCTTACAAAGTCTATCGTCCTTGCAAAGTTGTACGTCGTAGTGCAATCCTTCGCAACCAGCCTCGGTATTAATTGGCAACGGATTATTACAAATACGATGCCTTTGTCGAGCTCCTGTCGACCTCTGCAAACAGCCGCTACTACAAGGTCCTACCTTCCAATCTGTCCAACCTCCTTCACTTATAAAAGGATTGCCTGGCCCTGGTCCTGTCGTGATTTGGAAAGCCGGAAGACATTTACCAGCACGACATTCTCTTCCAGTCGCACAATTTGTACCGTCCAGCGCCGGACCAGCGAAATAATATCCGCTTCTATGAAGAGTTTTACATTGAAGAGCTTGACAAATATCATGCTCTTGCGTTGCGACGCTCGCATCTTTGTCACGGAGGAATACCTCGCATTGTTTTTTTGCATTCCATTTTCTACCAGGAAGGTCAAGAAATCGCGCATGATCAAGAGATTGATCTTCCTTTAACGTCGATTTATCCAGCAGACATGCCTTGTTTCGATGCAAATTTCGGACTATCTCGCGACTGCATTCTGACCAAATCGTCTCTCCCTGTACTCCTCTGCTGGGTGACATTATATAACCATCCTTTGGACAGGAGTTACCGGTAGAATCGTGATGCATTCCTAAACTTTTAAGTCAATTAATATATTAAGAATTTTTTTTTATCCATTTAAAAAAAAAAATTGTAAATTGAATTGAAATTAATTTTCTTCATAATTATTTCTTGTCTACTTACTTGTGTCCAATTTCGTGAGCAGCAATATAAACCGAAGTGAAGCCTGCGGATGGATAGGGTTTTCCAAAGCGATTCGTAACTCCTAATTCCGCGATAACGCATGAGTACCGATCGATACATATACCTCCTACTGTAGCCAAGCCCATCGTTGCTGTATTTTTTCTTCCGTCTTCAATAGCATAAAAATCCAATCCAGATACATAGAGTCCAAGATCCCAATGATTTGGATGTTTGTCATCTAAAGGATTATGAACTTTTGCATAATTGCAAAAGGAATTTAATAAACTGCTTCTTTCACCGTCGAAGTTTGGCAAATCAGATGGTTGCTTATGCATTATCTCCATTCGTACGAGAGAGATGTCGATCTGTTTTCCCAAACTAGGTTGATGATAAAGAGCTTGAATTCCGTTTACATACGCTAATAATAAATCACGGATCTTTTCATCATCTTTACCAAAAAATGGTGAAAAAATATTATATCCAGCTTCGTCAAAGAAAATAGCTAATTCTAACGTTAAATCTTCATACGTTTCCCTTCTCATTGTCATCTTGTCGGATATTTGATTTGCTGTGGGTGGATTTAAATCATATTTATATCGGAGGTTCTCTCTTATGCGATAATCTTGTGTTATCGGAGGAGCATAAGCTCTTTTTATAAGGTGAGGTTCTCTCTCTTTTAAAGAAGCTTCCGAACGTTCGCTGATAAAATGATTATCAAAGGATAAGGAATTGAAATCTTCCATTGGAGTAATTTCTAAAGTACTATTTTCCAAAAAGATAAGTCCATACTGTATGAAATTAAAAAAATCCGTTGTAAAAATGATATATTACTGTAAGTAGAATTCCTCTAAATGAAAATAATACTAACTATACCACGCTCTTGACAAAGACTTATAGCTGCTGAACTGACACTGTCCATATGAAGATAATGACAAGGAGTTGGTTCATTCAAATGTGTTAACTCCTGCAGAATGTTTTCTTCGTTATAGCTCCAAACTTGGAATTTAGGAGCTACTATCTTAGTATTTCTATGCAATGTTAATTCGATGAGCTGTCCAAAGACATTGAAAGCTAATGGGACCTAGAAAAAAACATGATTAAAATTTTGTTATATATCATATTTATAATGTTAAAAGACATCATTTTTGTGGAAAAAAATTGCAGGAAACGTATCTACCTCGATAACATTTTCTGTGTTCCATAATGGTAACATTACGATTTCAACATCCTTCATATCATTTCCATGAATTAAGATCACGAAAATGATCAACATAAAATTTAATATGAAAATCATATTGTACACTGTAAAACATTCCAAAGAGGAATATCACGAAGAATCAATCTGCTTCTTCATTTATACATATGCATGCAACCGATATGCAATACCCGCAGTATATTATCATTGCAGAAGTAAGCATAATGTTAAATATATGCTGGTGCCTCTAGTAACAATGTCATTGCCCTTAACAGTCGATTAATAAATGGATAATACATTTGAAACATATGTTAACTGTAAATAAAATAACATCGTATAAGGGCAATATACGGAATGGCAAGAAGTTTAAAAGATTTATAATCTTATACTTCTTTGACTAAAAATTTCATATATTTGACCCTATGTTTAATAATCAAAGTGTACAAAACGAATGTTATAATAAGTATAATTTTTTGTTCAGGTAGAGCTTTTGTACTTTGTTGCATTAAATTTACAGTATTTTTCACATCTGTTAATTATTTCACGAAATTATTGTACTCATCGACACTATCCACTCATTCAGTAAAGAATTTCAATTTTTTTTTTTTCTGTAAAAAGGATGTGTCGTAAAATTACGTTACATTATTAACGTCTTCTTTTCTATTCTAAATGATTGCGATTGAATATAAAAACCCTTCCACGCATACTTCTTTGTGCACTCACATTCTTTTTATCATTCTTGATATGAGATACAGTACCTTAAATTAAATTCAGTACTGTTTATATATTTATATACAATTACATTTTATCAAATTGAACTTAAGTTTGTATAAAAGTTTAGTTATGATAATTGAAATAGTTGATAACTTTAGTGTGAATATGGTTAAAGACTAAATGGAAGGTAGGAATAAAAGAGAATGCTTGATTGTTACAAAAACCTTAGTATTAAAATATTCCAATAAAAACAATAAATAATAATGATCAATAATAAAATTAATAGATTCGGCAGTGTATGTAACATGCGAAATGTAGCAGTGCCTACATTGTATTGACTACATTTACTAATATATAGGGATTATTAAATAATTTCATAAGTAATTACAATCGTGCATATAAATCGATTCATTTTTACATATTCCTTTTCAAGTGAAGCTATTTTTACATACTTCTGTTCGTCAAGATAATAATTAATGGGTTAAACGCGAAGGCGATTTTTTCTCTGCTTTTCGTTCAGGCGGCACACAGTGACAATCATTCGGCGATTTGTTCGGTTACAAATTATAAACAGAACATAACATACACAGATCGCAGTGACAAATGTGTTCACTATTTGTTTGGGCAAAGGGAATGACGCAGCTAATGCATAAGTATATTAAGAATATACAAAAAATAATCAGAAGAATGTTAAAAAGGAAATAGAATAACAAATAGAAGCCGCGACCGCCCAAACGAAAAGTTTAATGTCGATTCTATGAACCGATACCACGCTCAACGTGTTAAAAATCTTTTATACACAAAGTTTTACATTTCCAAATAAATTGTATTGTATGTAGTTTTTTCTTTTAGATCATTATTCTCCTTAAAAATGAAAGTATGAAAATCTCATAATTTTCGGAGTGGTCTCTCTCTTTGGATAATTCGCACAATTTTACAAATTTTTGTATAAATTTGTGCCAAAAAGGAAGTAATTATATTTTTTGTCGTGAAAATGACCGTATTTTGCTTGCTCTTTTTTTGTTGTTGTCATTTATACTATGAGTAACAGTGAACACTTGAATAAAGTCCTCCAAAAGATCTTGGAAGATAGAGCTGCTTATAAAGTTTGCAGCCATTACTTGCTACGAACACACAAAGGTTTTGGTAGCCTTATTTTGTCATTCATATTTGTCTAAATATCTACGAAATATGGCACACTATTTACATGACGTTTATGTCTAATACATTGTATATATAATAACATTGTGCCATATTGTAGATGTAGACTATGAACTATACATTTTAAAAGGCATAATCTCATAGGTACTGTGTAATGTCATACCTTAATAAAGGTACACAGTCCTTTATGTGGTATAACATTTTCACGTTTGTTTGGCAATTATTTACCAAGCTTTACAATAAATTTCGTCTAATATTAAAGTTCATACGTTAGATCGCGCACTGAGTAGTAGCAGAATAATTGTTTATATTCTTGTCATTATTCAAGTATACACTTCTTTCATTTCCGTACAAATTCTGTATAGAAATTACAATTTATATTCATATGGATATTACGCAACGTTATAACTCAGTGATTTTTTACAAGGTATAAAAATAAATTAAATTCGAATAATAAATTAATCATTAATTAAATTGGATAATTTTGTAAGGATTGTTTTAAGTTACATTTTTCCTACGAAATATTCAGTCAATTATTTTTATCGAATCAAACCGAATCAATTATCTAATAATTGATGTTGACAAAACCATAGAAAAAAAAAAAGGAAGAAATCCAAATATATCGGTGTAAAATTAATGTCAGTGGTGCTAGAAAATATTACATTTGTTTTCACAGGCACATAGATGACCATGTTTTTAGACAAACTTTATAAAACGTCCCATTTCCAATGAAATATTTGATTATAAGCAGATATTTAATTATGTTTGTTCATCATTTGGAGGCCACTGTCCAGAATGATTCCAGTCCCAATCTTTTCCTTTGGGACGAAATTTACTGGTACTTCCAGAATTATTCCAATCTCTGTGAAAAAACTTTTTTTTGAAATGATGCCGTTCGGGATCCACTTGTCTCTGATATTTGAGAGGTACTGACGAATTACTGCTTGCACTACCATTATTAGGATTTGCAGGACGGGGACTAGTTGGAGAAGGTGTCCGTGGAGGTCCTAATGCTTCGTCAGGAGAAGGAACAACAGGCGGTGGTCCTGTTGCAGCACTATCCGAACCTAATCCACTATCGGGACTTGTATTTACACCTTCCGTTGATCTTCTTCGTTTGTCTAATTCTGTTGATGCAAATGCAACTAAACGATCAAATCCAGAACTGATACGATCTTGCCAATCTGTTTCTCCATCTGTAAAATAACAATTTAATTTGACAATTCAAAATTCTATTTAGATTATGATACGATGTAACATTTTCATAAAAATAAGCCATTAACCCATAGTGGCTGTAATCAGCATATCTGTTGATGCAATATTGGTAATAACAACTACATATTTTAAAAACAGTTTATTCTCTCTGCAATCAGCTTTAATAAAATTATCGCTGTAACTTTTCATATCAATAAAAATTCAGCAAATATTAGCTGAATTAATATTTTTATACAGATAAGAGTTAGAAGGGAAAGCTCAGAAACAGATATATATATATATATATATAAGATTTCATTTTATAGATTATATACCTTTGGATTATAAGGATTTCCGATACTTGTTTACATTGTTATAACAAAAGTTATACAAAAAGTAGAAAACGTTCTATATAGAATGGATTACATTTTTGGATATTTCATATTTAATAAAATTCATAACACATTCACACATAAAATGATTGAAAGTTAACGTATAACTTCCAATAATATATTGTATGTTAGTATTGCATATCTGTCCTTTCTAGCATAATATCTGTGATAAATCCGTAGTCATTAATAAATTATCGCACATTCTATGCTATATATTGTATAGAAAGATAACAAAGACAAGATCCAGTTAAAATTATTTCACGTATTTGATAGAAAGTATTTCTATATACAAAAGAGAATACAACTACCTTAATTCCAAAAAATATAATTATTTTCATGCATGCACGTGCAACAAGTACATAGAGAAACCCACTAAAATATAATAAATAGAATAAAACCTGCATAGAGCAAGCCAGCATGCTTCGTCTGATATTACATACCTCTTCTATGTAATTGTACTTTCACATTGTAGTAAAAAATTAAAGTTTACATTAATCTTTATATTAACATATTATTTATAATTTATATTAATAGCCATTATAAAAACTGATTTTTAATGTGTGAGTTTGGCTTATTTTCATGGAAATATATCTTCAAAGAAAAAAATAAATAAAACCAATAAACTTTATTATATATGGAAAAACTTATACTAATCATATGTGCAGCAAATGTGAAAAAATGTTATAATAAAATGTCAATAAACAACTGTAATTTCAACAAGAAATTTTGAACAACCCCTGTGGGTTAAAACTCACCAGCAACCACGAACCAACCCACAGGCAGCCATATTTTTTGATTTCTCCCTTTGATCTGTGTCTCAATCTCTAATAAAACAAGCTTCAGGTGATGTGAGCGAGATCGAGTATGTGA
This sequence comes from Polistes canadensis, assembly GCF_001313835.1. Classification (NCBI taxonomy): domain Eukaryota; kingdom Metazoa; phylum Arthropoda; class Insecta; order Hymenoptera; family Vespidae; genus Polistes; species Polistes canadensis. The sequence continues at coordinate 21,179 of NW_014569895.1, forward strand.
CAGAGCTAACCAACAAACAGCTACAGTGCATCTAACAAATACAGCAAACAACAACAAAAATAAATATAAACAAAGATCAGTTACCAACTCCATAAGATAAGGTAAACCATAGACAATCATTTTTAAACCATTAGTGCATAAAAACTAATAAAAGATGCATAGCAGAAACTAATACAACAGCATCTAAAAAGATTAAAAGCAGGGTGTTTAGTAAAAGTCTTGTGTAGTAAGGATGTAAGAACACCTAACGGTAGCATATTTATCATATTTTTACAGCTATATCATTAGTTCATAAATGTGTGATAAGATATAAGATACAAGCGAAGTTGTCCAGTCCATTAGCTCTTGATGCCAAGATGATAGATTTAGAAATTAAATACTCTTTAATTATTTCATATTTTAATATAAAAATATATTGAATTATTTTAAAATATAAAATATTTTTAAAAATATTACATTATATATATATGATTATATTCATGGCATATTTATAGTAAATATTCTCGATAGATTAATAATCCAAATGACATCATCTACTTATTTCATGCTGATGTCTCAGGAACTATAAAATAGTTTCATTGATGCCTTGTAATCAAAATAATATTTTGTGATACTCTATTTGTGTTGTGTTTGCTATGTATATATACTTAAAGGCTGATCCCTTTGGTAAGAATTAACACAATATTTGTATAACTAGTAATAAGTATGTCCAAAAAATTATGCTTAACTTTTATACTAAATTTTTTGCTATTATGTCAATTAAAAATATATAAATAATGATAAAGATTTACGTACCATCGTCACCAATACCATTCCGCTGTCTTTGTGTTGTCATTTGAGGTTCGTCAACCAAAGGAGTTGAAGTATTGGAATGTGGTTCTACGAGAGGACTTAAAGGTGCACCACTTGTGCTTACTGTTGATATGACTGCTTCCGTTTTCACAGATACTGCAGGCTGCGTCTGACAAATTGTAGTCATACTGCCATTTGTACTAGTATTGTTGTTGCTATTACTGTTATTTGCGTATCGAGGATATGGCTGAAATCTAACAGATACAATGTATGCTCATGAATATAATATATATATACATGTATACATTCCAAATTATATGAAACTCGTATGCATAGTTTAAAAATATTCATCATTTGTTAGCAATTATTTGATTATACCTTCTGGAGATGTGCAGCACTTGATCACTTTTATTAGTGCCATTATGATTGTTCAAAATTCGAGCATGTAAAGAGGCTGCTAGTCCTTCTACCGGTAAAAGTTCGCCATTTGAAGACGCTTGAGACGAATGTATGGATGAGGATGAATGAGAATGCGTAAGCGATTGGGTAAGATTGTCAGAAAAATAGGATTCGTGATAGGGTTTAATGTCTGCTCGTGGTAGTTGTACAGGTGTATATCTGTAAAAAGAAAAAATGAAAACATTCGGAATGATATTTTGAAAAATGTAAATATTACCTTTGAGGTTGCGTCACAGGTGTAAATAATACAGATGATCTGGAAGTACTAGCAGGAGTAGATGTAGCAGTTGTTACCGATGTAGGTGCATAACTAGCAACATGAGCAAGAGTTGATAAACCGGCATCTCCATCAGCACTAGCTGGTCGACTAATAGGAGAGTATACAGTTTCTGGCCTCATCATTGTACTCATGTCAACTGTTCCATTTATTATCGTTTGATTAGATATTTCTAATGTTCTCTCTATCTCTCCACTCACAAGATCACCGATTGTTCTAGTTCCCAATAATCCACTTCCACCAGCAATAATGCGATTATCGTGACCAGATTGTCTAGAATCTATTCTATCGGATGGAGTTAGATGTGAAGAGAGACGTTCCTGAGACAGGTGACGTCGAAGTGCAAGCTTTGCAGGAGAAACCTGTAATTAAAATATTTTCAAGAAAGTAATAAAATTAATAAGATTATCAGATAAGAACTTTTCATTTGATACAATAGTAAAGTAATATTCAAATTACCTGCGTATAATCAGGAGTAGAAACATTTTGCGGTAACACGCCTCGCTTTTTATCCGTGTCAGAATGATGCAGTTGCACTTGCAACTGCATTTGTTGTTTACTACGATTTTGTTGATCTTCATTCAATACACTTGTAATGATACTTTTCAATCTATCTTCAAAATTAGCTACCCTAGGTGGTTCTTGTGTTCTATTTATCATTTCTTTAATATTTGAATGCGATTGCGATGATGAAATGCATGACGATGTCGTAGAAAAACTAAGAGATGCTTGAGGCAGTCTAGTTCTAGAATTATTATTAACATTAGAATTTTGTCTGTTTGGAATACGTCCAGCTTCTATTTGTCTTCCGGTTTCTAAAATTTTCTGTGCTAAAATTTCCGGATTATTTTCTTGTATTTTGCCGATATCTGGAACATCAGGCCACTCCTGAGATTTCGAACGTCCTTCTCTATTTTTCCGGGTAGACCCGCTTTTTCCATTTTGGTGATGATGCTGACTTTGAGAATGTTTATTGTTCATTGCATCTCTTTGTTGTTGAGCAATAGCAGCGACTTGCTTTTCATTACTAGCCCTTTCTAATACATTCAATTCATGCTCCAGTTTAGACACCTGGAATTAAGAAATGCACTCCTAATTTATGTAAACAATTTTTGCTGATTGATCAAGGAGACTTGAATATATTGTTATATAAAAATATGTTGCTACTCGACTATATTCCTAAGCAGTCAATCGACGAGATTTCACATTTTACTTATCAATACATTGTGTTTAGTGAAATTAGTAGTAAAATTTAGAAAATTTCTCAATTTGCTAGTAAATTGTTTGAGACACGTCTTCCAGAACGAAAAAACAAAGTACCATGAGTCAAATCATAATCGAGGATTAAAATTAAACAAATCTGGCATACCTGTAATTGCAATCTCTTGCGCTGGGATAATGTAACAGATATTTCTTTTAATATATACTCGTCAATATGTGGTTGTTGTGTGTTAGATACGCTATTAGTGTGGCCGTTGTATTTTTCTTGTAATTCTTGGTGTCTAAGTGCCGTTAATTTCGTTTGTTCTGATTCCATAGATGCTACTTGAGCTTGTAGTTTACTTGCTTTAGCTTGCAATTGCTTGTGTCTAAGTACTATTTCTTTTGCTTTTGCTAGAAGATCTCCAGGGGAAGTAGCATTTATACCTAATTCGGTCATTCTGGCTTTTAAAAGTGCTACACTATCATCGATCAATACTTTTATTTGTTTTTCCAATTGTGCTGCTCTCGATTGTAGTTTAGAATTTCTTTCTCTCTCTTTTAAAATATCTGCGTTAACAGATACTCTGTAAGTAGGAGTTCTCATAGATTCTAACATAAGCATGAATTGGTCCCTAGAAATAATAACAGATAATATTATATATTGTGCACCTTATATATATGTTAGATGTCCTTTCGGAAGACTGACTGGTGAGAGGGAATCCCACATATATACATATGTATATTATATAATACTATATAAATATAATATAATAAAAAAGCATACCTGTATAAATCCAAAAGTATTTGTAAAGCATATGGAGTCGCGGACGGAGCAGGTGGTATACTGAGTTCTTCGTGCACAGAGGTGGAGTGAGATTGTAAAGAAAGGGATAAAGAAGAAAGTTGTTGATCCACGCAACCTGGTGCAGGAGGTGGTTTCTTCCCAAGAGCTTGCGGAGATGTACTTAATAATGTTTGACTATGTAATAAATCGAGTCCAGATATATTAATAGCTTTCTTAGGTCTAGCCCTTTTCACGCCTCTTCCTCTTTGTCTTCCTCTGGGAGGAGGTCTTGATATACCATTTGCACTTTTTCTGTTTAGTTTCCTACGAATTTTAGTTGATTGTCGACGATTTTTAATATTATTTTCATCCATATCAGAATCGCTATTTGTTCCTTGCTGTTCTGAATGATTAGGACTATCTAACTGTCTGGAAAGATCTCTTTTGGCTCTGTCGCTTCTTTCACCTCTACTAGAAATCTTACTACTATTGCTGGCAGTGTTACTTATCACAGAATCAGAATTTTCGTCTAAGCCACCTTGTTTATTATTTTTCAAACGATGGAAATAACGTTCTAATTTAGTTCTATCAATAACATGTAAATAATAGGACACAGGCTTGCCTGTCCATGAAACTGAACCTTTCAGTGGTGACATTTCAGACACATGCATTATGGTACCAATATCTGCGAAACAAATATATAATATCATTTTTTAATGATATGTTTCTTAAATATAATGAAAAGTAAAGAAACAACTAATTACCACTAAGATTTCGATCCGTTATTCGAAAATTTAACGGACAAAACGATTTTGAGGATACTATCCGAGCGCCATCTCGTAAATCAGCAAATCTTTCTTTTAACTGATGATCTACAGTTGGTCCAAAAGCAAAATTATTAACAAATACAATTGTAGCACCAGTAATGCTCTCGCGATGCTCATCTGCTAGAAAATCACCTTTCACCAAACGATATTCTCCGCATATTTTTCCAAACCAATTTAACCATTTTCGAAAATTTATTTCCATGCTCTATACACAAATCGTTAAAATATACAATAAATCATTTCATTTATACAGCTGTATAAAGAAATATAATTAGTTTATATTACCTGGGCATATCTCGAAGGTACATCGGCTCTTTCAACACCAATACAAATTTTACATAAAGTTGCCGCTGCCATTTGGAGAACTACTTGTCCAACGCCGGATCCTAAATCGACAAAAACATCATCCTCGGTAACATCAACCTGATCGATCATTTGACATATTAATTCAAAACTTGTTTCCCCGTAAACCTCAGGTGAAAATGGTTCATATTGATTTAATTTGTCAGGCTCAACTACAGCTTGGTTATACGTTTGTTGAAGTATATGTCGAAGTAAGCCTCTACTTGGACGTTTATTTAATCTTTGCGATGGTAAACTAGTGCCTTTTTCCTATAAAGAAATAAAAAAAGATAACCTATTACATACAACATAATAAACAATCATAATTGTATAATAAGTTTTATGATACTTACCAGTTGTACCAAGCTATCAATAGCTCTATTAAATCTATCGCATAAACTTTTCATACTTTCATAATCTCTTGTATCGTAATTGCAAAGAACATTATTTTCTAAAGGTAATTTTAAGTCAGGTAAATCATCGCAAACCCATCTCATTGTTTCTACAACGTCTAATGCTCCATCGTGACGATCCTGTAATAAAAAGTATTTTAAATATTTGCACCACATAAAGATGTAACCGATAAACAGATTTTGTATTTAATGTTTACAATATTTCATGACTTAATAAGTTGTAGCCTCAAGTAAAAAAAAAAAAAGAAAGCATTCTAAAATGTTTAAAAAAAGTTTCCTATTTCGCGGGGTTACGTCTATCGACTTACGATTATAAAATCTATTTTTTGTAAGTGTGCTTATATATACATAAACATAGTTCCACATAGATAACATAATCATTTTGTAGAATAGTATAATGTTTCCTTCTATAAATAACTTAAATAAAACATAATAATATAATTAAGAGATTGAAGCAATTACGGAGCATTTTGATACCAATTAATCAAAATATAAACAACTCTTACTCACGCAGGAGAAAAAAAAACTGAATATAACAATGTAAGTAAAATAATAATATGCGATAAGTAACTCGAAAGTCGTGTTATCAGCTGTGAAAATGGTCGTTTAAAGATGTAAAATGAATTCATCCATCTAAAAAGCGCGCATTGTCTTATGCGAAATGCAAAAAAGTAGCAAGCATGTATTTGTATGCATTGTGGATAAAGAGCGTGTATTATACTCACGGATCCTGATCCGGAGGTGAGGGGCCACTGATAAACTATCGGTTCTGCTCCGGCTGGTGAGTGCAAGCGCAGCTCCATTTTACGCGACGACCCGTCCTCCTCCTCCTCGTCCTCCTCCTCCTCGTCCTCCTCCTCCTCTTCTTCTTCGTGCCTCTTGTCGTTCGCGTCACCGTCCTCGACGTCGTCGTCTTCCTTCTCCTTCGTCTCCGCCACCGCCCCCACCGTCTTCTCCCTCTTTATTCCCTTCCTCCACCTCTACTTCCTATTTCCTTCCTTAGGCAAAGAAAACGCAACGACGACGACGGCGACGGTGACGGTGACGGTGACGGCAACAGCTACGACAACAACTACGGCAACAGCTACAGCAACGGCAACAGCTACAGCAACGGCAACAGCTACAGCAACGGCAACAGAAACGGCAACAGCAACGGTGGTAGCGACGATTAAAACCTCGAGATAAAAAAGCAAGGCTCACGTCGCGTGACGTAATCGTAACACAACAGTGAAAACGGCCGCCGTGGCCGTAGTCCCCCCTTTAAAAAGGGGATAGATCGGCACGTTCCCGCACTAGGACACCAGCACCACGTAGACGACGCTTGGTAAACCCCCCCTCTCTGCTAGAGCTGATATTCCGGAGGACATGAAAAGGGATACGGAGGAGACACGGGCGCCTCCACACAAACACTCCAACACCACTAGCAACAGCAGTTGCTATAGGGGCAGCAGCACTAGCACCAGCAGTGGCAGCACCATATTACAAGCAAATCACACTATTACATTATACAACGTCCCTAGTTAAACTTGACCACTTGGCAGCACTAATAGCACGACGCAACGACGTGCAGAAAAGTACAGAAATACCACGAGGATGAACGTCGACGGTTTTATCGCACGTGCTTCCTATGCAATCTTACGTTTTTTGACAATAGATCAGAAAAAAGCACCTCCAAATGGAACGGGAGAAAAAAAATGATTGAATGATAGAGATAAATAGATAAAAATGAGATAAATGAATGCGAATGCCACGGAGTTATGTCGAGTAACGATAAAAAAAAAAAAACACTGACACGAACGACTATTAAACGATACAAGAGGTAGAACTTTAAGAAGGGGGCATGACGATATCAAAACATGGCGTCGTGTCTCTTCTTCCTCTTCTATGTTAGTATATGTATATATGTAATATGTATAATATATATGTATATACATGTATACACCGTTGCGCGTTCGGCTCCTTTTCCTCTTACCTCTTTATTCCACACTTTTCTCTTTTCTCTCTTTCGTCACTAGGCAAGCTTCTTTTACATCTGCGCATGCGCCGAATCGAACCGTTGAACTTTCGATCATGTATATAATACTTGTACTTCGCCAGAACAGCGGTACTAACTGCCGTTGTCGAGACTTAACGAATCAGAGATATTTTTTTTCTTTTTATTTCATTCAATCGTTTACTTTTTTACAAATGATTATTCATTAAATCTTTATTCCAAAATAACACATTACTTTTAATGAAAAATGTAAATGTAGATTTTTTTTACATATTAATTATACGAGATATGGTCTTATACATATCCAAGCAGATGTGGCTTGTTGCTCTTTAAAAGGATCGTACATATGCCACATGAACGTGACATTTGTCACGTAGGCCATTCAGGTGCGATTGTCAGCGCCTCTTACAACAATTTCAAGTGTACACGCAAAACGATATTAAACATTTTCGTTATTACTCGTGCCAATATTCCTGTGTTAATTAAAAATGGAAAAATATTTACAAGTCATTGACATTTGATAGAATAACGTTTAAGTAGTTTTGTAAATGAAACATTCAAGATTTAGTTTCGATAATCGAACTACACTTGCATTATCGTTTCGCATTCTAGCGATCTGAAAATATCGACTAATGTTTTGACACGCCTTACGGGAATAAAAGGAACTAAAAGTCGCGGTGATCACTGTGTACGATACGACGGTGTGTTGTAAAATTTTTCAAATTAAACATTGTAAATAATTTTATTATATTATTAGCATAATTAATAGGATATTATAATAATCATGACGGAGGAACTAAAATTGGATCATCGTGCTAAGAAAAGAATTAAAGAAGTTAAAAAGAAAGCAAGACCAGGTGAATAAATTTAACAACTCAATTTCTAACCTACTTATTAACGTGTCAAGAGTATTTTTTCTAAAAATTCTCAGATTTCTCTTTCTATGTATTATTAGAATTAAAGAATATGAATTTATATTTAACCTTAAACATATTTCACAAATCAAATATCAAAATCGTTAATAACTTTAAGATTAATTTGTGCTTGTAAGACCTTGAGGGTGATGTAACATACTATATATTTTTTCAATTATTATAATTAATATAATCCTATATATATTTCTACATATTTCTAATTTCTAATAACAGATTACAATCTGTTCAAGGTCTACATAAAGTATATTTTTCCTTATTAGCCTTCTAAAGATAAAAAAAAAATAGAACTGTTTTATATGCTAATACAGAGAGTGTGCTGTTAAGTAGAGTAATATTTTTCTAGAACTTGGAGATAAAGTTGCTTGGTCTCAGCACGGCTACAGTAAAAATTTCGAAACTTTCTGGAATTTTCAAGATAATGTAGAGCGTATAGATGAATCTGTTGCGACTACAGAAGAATTTATTGAAAAATATGAAAAACCTTATAAGCCTGTGATAATACAAGGTGTTCAGAATGGTTGGAAAGCCCAACATAAGTGGACTATAGAGGTAATTTAAAAGATAACAAAATTAATGTTATATCGTAAACAAATATTAACTTGTACTTAGACTTACTCCAATAATATTCTATCGGCATGCAGAGGTTAGTTAAAAAGTACAGAAACCAAAAGTTTAAATGTGGAGAAGATAACGAAGGATATAGTGTTAAAATGAAGATGAAGTACTATGTACAATATATGCTTAACAATGAAGATGATTCTCCTTTGTACATCTTTGATAGTTCATTCGGTGAACATCCTAGACGGAAAAAATTATTAGAAGATTATATTATTCCCAAATATTTCCGCGATGATCTTTTTCAACACGCTGGCGAACATCGCAGACCGCCATATCGATGGTTTGTTATGGGACCTGCTAGATCAGGTATGTGTTATATAAGAATCTGAATATTATTAATGTATAAACAGATGTTATCAAATTGCTCGTATGTAACAGGTACAGGTATTCACATAGATCCATTAGGAACTAGTGCTTGGAATGCACTAATTTCGGGTCATAAACGTTGGTGCCTCTTTCCTACTCATACTCCGCGCGAGCTTTTAAAAGTAACTGCGAGTGAAGGTGGAAAACAAAGAGACGAAGCTATAACATGGTTTTCTGTTATTTATCCACGTACAAAATTACCTACATGGCCTCAAAATTGCTTACCAATCGAAATTTTACAAAATCCTGGTGAAACGGTTTTTGTACCAGGTGGTTGGTGGCACGTAGTGTTGAATTTGGATGAAACTATTGCAGTTACACAGAATTTCTGTTCTCGTACTAATTTTCCAGTTGTATGGCATAAAACGGTAAAATAGCAATCAATGCATTTCTTTTATTCTTTATAACACATAAAAATATATTTCTAAATTATTTTTCTAGATACGTGGAAGACCAAAATTATCGCGTAAATGGTTAAAAGTACTCAGGGATAAGGAAGCAGAACTTGCAGCACTTGCAGAAACAATAGATGTAAAAGAAGATACGGGAGTAGCCAGTGATTCTTCGAGTGGCTCTTCAAGTAGTTCATCGAGTAGTAGTAGTAGTACTAGTCAATCTGAAGATGAAAGTGCAGATGACAGTGGTCAGGAATCTCTTACAGCGCACAAAAAAAAGAAGAGGTATATAAAAAAATATTTCATTTACTATCGTGTTTTTATATTTCATATTAAGCTCAAAGTAATTAAAAATGCATGTGTTATAACATTCCATTTATTATTATTTTATCTTTCATCGTTGCAAACATATTTAAAAATTCAAGGCTTAAGGTATATAATATTGTTTTTTCTTTCTTATTTTTTGTTTTCTTTTTAATTTTTAGAAGAAAATTGAATAACAGTCAACCCTGACAATATCGAGTACATGGGACCTGCAAAGATCTCAGACTGTACAGTATTAACCAACAATTATTGTTTGTACTAAAAATAAATATTATAATTATTACCACCCTAATGTTCATAATAAAATAAATGCTAGATAATACCAAACTATTCTTATTAGATAATGTTATTAATTTTACTTTTTAGTTTGGATTTTGTCTATTTTTTAGCATTTGGCAAAAATTTTATTTAGGTCGTACATTTTCTCTAATAAATTACAAAATTCTACTCGAATGAAATAAGTTTTAAAAATTCTCTTTTATCAGATCTAAAAATGTCTAAAAATTGATGCGAATAGTAAATATAAAATAAATGTAGCATTATTAAATAGTAAGAAAAGCACAATTCATTCTTATGTGAACTGTATATTATTTTAATTGTCTTCTTAATTGCTTATGATTTATAGAATCATAGAATTATGTTGCTATTATAATTATAATTATAATAATAATAATGATAATAATAAATTAGATTAAAATTTCCTACAATATAAAATAAATCTAACCAATAATATTAAAGTGTTAACTTTTTAGTGAATTGCTTCTTTGGAAAGTTCTTGCATCTCTCTTATAGTAGCTCCACAATCTCACAGTTCCATCACTTTGCGTTGACACGGTAACCATGCAAAGTACCACATAGAAGCAAAGTAATAAAAATCAAATTAAATTTTCATTTCCATTAGGCATAATAAATGTTTTCAAAGACAAACTATTACACACAACCAATTTACTAAAACTTGGGTGAATTATCATCAACTTGGAAGTGTTCTTTTTAGTATTAATGATGTACAAAAACAAAGCTTATTTCCAATATGTATTTTGGATATACAATATTTGAATAAACATTAAGATTAATACATTTTAATATAGAACTATCATAGCACATTTACTGCTATAATTAAGACAAATATATATGTTTTTTTCTTGTTTTCTATTTAATAAAATTATATCCAACAGATTTTAAATATACAATTGATTTACGAATTTTTAAATATCACTGATGATATTTAAAACAAAGCGTATATATATATACGTGTATATGTTATGCACAAAAAAGCCAGTGAACATTAGCAAGACAACAAATGCAACTAAATAAATAAATTAATGAATTAAAAAAAAATATAAGCGATAGTTACACTTGAATTTTTTACGATAATCAGAAATATTTTAGTAAAATATGCAGTACAATATGTAAGTGAATTACCATAACAATAAAAAATAAAGGAAACATAATAACGAGCAGCAGAAAAATAAAGTAAGTTAGAGAGAAACTGTGGAAATAGACATAGTTAAAGAGGAATCAGGAATACGCCACAGCTTCACCTCTCCAGAGCTGCAATCAACATCCAAGTTGTTATTTCACTCAAGATATTATTAAATGAGCTGAACCTAAGCACATTTTTTTGTCAAATTATTTACTTGAGAATAATATACAATCTACCTTTATTCAACGGGTGCAGAATATTTACAGAAGGTGAATAGTGCTTAGGGTGCAGCAATGAAAACAAAATATATGTATATATAAATATATGTATTGAACTCACTTGCTAGCAGTAAAAATATGTTGTTGATTAGTTATGACAGCATTAATTGCAGATCCATGTGCTCGAACTTCTCCGATGGGAGTACATTCTCCTGTTTGATCTTTGGGAACAGACCATGCTTTCAAAACACCACCACGACACCCTGACACCATGATGGAACCATCATTTATTGTACACAGTCCCAGGATCCAATCCTTGTGTGCATTATTTAACGATTGAACTAATTCCATTCTACCTAAATCCCATCTTTTAATGCACATATCTCTTGAACCTATAATATTATAGCATTTAGTTGGAAATGTTATATAATTACCATAATAATAAACAATAATGAGGACTTACCAGAAAATAGAGTACTATCACTTGTAGCTAAACATTGAACTCCATCATAATGCGGTGGTGCTAAACTTACAGATAAACCAGAAGTATTAGGTTCAACAAGCGAAATTAAATGATCTTTACTGCCCGCTATTACTCTGCCATCTTCAGCAATGGCTAAACACATAACAGCTGCTGTGTGAGGTGTACTTAATTTACCATTGCATGTCAATTTACGAAGATCCCATACTCTCACTTTATCACTAGACGCAGTATACAATTCTCGTTCATTTAAACTTAATACAAGATCATTGATCGTTGTTTCACCCACAGGTACTTGTAGTGTTCTAGACGGAGTCGATAAAGCAATTGGGCCAATTTGTGCTTGGCCTGATGAAAAAAGAGTTTTTATGCAAGAATTACCAGCTCGTAAATCCCATACTTTAACATATGCTGCAGAGACACTAAATAATAGTTGATGCGATGGAGAATATTTAACTGCAACAACATTATTTGGGTGACCGCTAAGCGTAAAATTTTCAATTCCAGTTCTCAAGTCCCATACTTTCACAGTACGATCTACAATTGATAAATAATACACACAATTATTCCATTAAAATGAATATATATATATATA
>NW_014569895.1:33651-93164 GCF_001313835.1 Polistes canadensis
ATATATTATAATATACTATATTTAATGAAAATAAAATATTAAATATCACTATTTAATATATTCACACCTTTTGATCCACTAAAAAGTAAATCCGTGGTTGCATAAATAGTCAGAACAGCTTTACTATGTCCCTCCGCTATATGAGAACATTGTAAAACTGCTCGAGGTTGAGCCTAAAATATACAATAAATTTTGAATAATATATTTATATGATCATAAAAAAATAACTTTAATTAAATGAATTTAAATACCTTTCCCTGATATTGGGAAATGATTCCCTTCATAGGCTGTGGATCTACAGACATTGGTTGTCTGCTAGCAGTAAGTCTGGAGAAAACATTTTCCTCACGACTATTGAAACGTCGATATGTCGTTGGTGAACCGGGTGGTGAAGAAATATCCGTATGCGCTACCTGTTCCCTAATTGAGGTGTTTATTATGTTAGCATGTTAGTTAGCTGGTAGTAATCAGCTGTAATCCCAATTAATAGTCATGCCTTCATCGTATTTAAACACAATGCATGCGGGTGCACAGTAAGTACTATAATTATAAACCAATATAATCGATTAAAAAATACATATATGTACGTGTAAGTTTGAAGTATATGGCTTAGTCAATTATCGAATAAATAAGTTGAAAATTACTTTGACATAAATCAACATAGTTAACGATAACGTCATGATGTAACATGAAATATTAATATTTTGTATCAGTTTGGTAAATTTTTTTAGCAATTTAGAGTTAAAAGATAAGCGAAAGCACATACAATTATATGAACAATTGGATATAGAATATTTATATAAAGGCATTATAACGTATAAAGGAGGACTTTATATAAACATTGTTACTGCACAGTATTATGGAAGGATTATTTGTGCAATTATTTATTAACTCCGAACGATACAAAAGTAAATCTTAAATATATACAAATTGAAATTTTTTGTTTATCAAATTTTATATTTTTTACACATGTAAACAATTTCTGATCATTCTATTATCATAATGTGATGCAAAGCACAAAATGAATGTTGTATATTAATAAAGTTGTATATAAAAAACAAAAAGGTAACATGTTTTTAGTTTATAACTATAATACTTATAATAGCAAATATTAGCAGTGTTCTTTAACAAATAGAATCTAGAGAATGTTGTATAATACATAATTTTCTTCTATATGATACATATGTTAGTAACATTACCTGATAATATTAACTTATGATAATCAACAAGTAATTTAAATTCATTTTACACGAAATTACTTTAGAATTGAATACAAATTTATATCTGTAAAAGTAAAGTAAACTTTACGGTATTAAAAAAGAAAAACTTCTCTTTATTTTTAACTTTTATTTTTTTTTTCTTCATTTTTACAGATATAAATCGTATATTTGTTACTATTCGCAGAAATGTTGTTTTCTGCGTATTAGGCAATATATTATTTTTTGTAAATACCGAACACGATCGTATTTCGATGTTGGAATTTGTATAGTTTTCTTTTTTTTTCTCTTCTTTATAATCTATTTTACCAAAATGCATTCTGATTTAATTTGAATAAATATTGAATTTATTTTCACTATATTTGTATTTATAATCCATCTTGTTATACTCTTGTGAAAGGCACCCATTTATTGAATGTAAATTCATTTCAGGAAGATCACCGTGCATATAACAGAGCATTGAGACAAAGATAAATAAGAAATACGAGAACAAAGATGTACTGCAGAATTATCACTCACATAGAACCTCCTCCAGGATGAAGTGGACGTCGCAGTGGTCGAGGTGACGTACTATCACGACGACTCAAAGTTGGCGATCCACCAGTTACACCTGTATTATGTTGACTTCTAATAAGTACTAATCCTCTAGAAAATTGACAAGATGCGGTGTACTTGAATGTTTACAGTATAAAAGTAGCAAAGTACAAAAATAGAAATAATTGGCAAGATGATTTAAAAAATAATAATGATTATTAATACAAAGCATTTTTCTAAAAGCTGAACCTACTTTAGGCTACCAGGTGCACTGGGTACCCTTGTGAGCGGATGATTGTGGTTTTGATTTTGATCTTCTACTTTGAAATTTTCTGGACTAGCATGCACTCCGTAGAGAAGCTCTTGAGGTTGAGTTGTTCTTCGCCTCACTTTATTATTTCGCTGTTTTTCTTCCACATTTATTATTTGACTGTAACTTTCACTGCTATACATAGAATATATAGACATAATATAAAAATAAAAAAAGAAACTAGGCAAGCTTTGAATATTATAATATCGAGTAATAATTTATATATTGACTGGCCGAAATTAACTTAACTACAGCTTGTTGTACTATAGAAAACGAATTTAAAATAATTTGTTACTTTCTGCTTGGAAATTAAAGCAGATGCATCTATGTGGATCGAAATTTATTAGTCAAATAATAAAAATTATTTTACTTACTTATCAGGAGACGAACTTCTTGAGCTAGGAGGACTATATGTCGTTGTATTATGATTATTTGTAAGAGACAAAAGATCTCTGTCGCGTAAAACATGTTCGAGTAATTGATGCTGCACGTCGCTTTCTTGTGCTACTTGATTTAAACGCGATTTCATATCTCTTACTTCAAGTTGTTTTTGTGCAGCTACGTAACTTTGCTCGACTGTAAATGCCAGCATTCTTTCTAATAAATATTGAGCTTCGTCTACGGTACGAATAGTGGAAATCAATGCTTCAACACCAGGTTCACTCTCTACTTCACCATCTCCCATCTCTACCATATCTCTTTGACAATCGGCTATACTATCCTATAAAAATCACCTTGATTATAATATCTTTATAAATAGATAGATCAAGAATGTAAATAAAATTCACTATTACCTGTAAATAACTTATTTTACTTTTAAAATTATCGATTTCTTCGTCGATATCAGTAGTATCCCCTCTGCTAGTTGTAATAGTATTTCTCTGTTTTTGTAATCTATCCAAATCTCTACCTAATTCATCTCTCTCCTGCAATAATCTCTCCATTTCTCTTTCTGTTTCAGCTGCAGCTTGTTTTGCCAATGCTTGTTTAGTAATAGTTCTCTCAAAAGTTTGCCACCGTTGTTTCAATGATTTTGGATTAATAGGTTTGGACAGTGTTCTACCAGCCACTTTTTGACTGAGTCCTCTATCTCTTTTTCTTAGAGCCGATACTTCCTCTTGTTTGCGCCGAAGAACTACTTCCTTTATCCTTTTATCAGCTTCTAAAGATCTAATCATATTTGCATTTCTTCTACTTTCTTTACGTAATTGTGCAATTTCTCTATTACGTTTTAATTCATTTTCTTTATGTCTTTGAGCCTCTTCTCTCATTTTATTTAAAAGTTTTACTTTAGCTCTCTTCATCTCTGCTAATTCATTTCGAAGTCCACGTAGTCTATTCTCATTTTGAGATTGACTCTTAAGTAATCTCGCGTGTTCTTTTTTCGCCGATTGGAGAAGCCGCATTTCTTTCTGCATGGCAGATATTTTTTTTTCATATTCGTCCCTTAATTTTTTCACTTTTTCAGTGGGTTGCGTTGGCTGCTGTTGTAAAGAAGATAATACCTTATCTCTTTCTTCTTGCGTATCTTTAATGCGTGCTTGCAACTGAGCAAGTTTGTCTTCATAATGTTGCTTCATAGATTGTAAACGTCTTTGAGAAAGTTCTAATTCTTGAATTAAACGTTGCTTAACATCGATGTCTGACGTTAAAGCTTCTAATTCACGGCCCATAGCTTCTTCTTCTTCATCTTCCTCTGGAACATCCATTAGAAGATTAATATATAAACGATATTAATAAAATACACAATATTAATAAGCATACCTTTACGATCTGAATCATCATCGGAATCATCCTCGCTAATAGACTCTTGTCCGTTTTCTGTGTCATCAATTTCTGTTTCATCCACAGCCTTATTTGTAACATTAGCATTCTGTGTTTGTTGCTCTTTTAAAGCAGCCAATGCTTCTACTTCTTTTTGTAATTCTTTTTTAGCATCAATTAAAACTGTCGACGAATCACTTTGTAAAATATATGAACTATCTCCATATGCATTTGCAGCATTTACCTGCAAGCAATATTTAGTCAAAAATAAAGGAGAATATACAATAATAATAGCATAATAATTGCTCTTGCGAATATATAATAGCATACCTGAATCTGTCGCTTTTTCAATTGTTGATACATAGCCTCTGCTTCTAATAATCGAGCTCGTAATTCTTCTATTTCTTGAACATATCCTTGGACCAAGCTAGTTACCTGTTCACCACTTCCACCCGATGCAGATACCCATTGTCCTGCTGCTTTCTCTGCTAATAAAAGTACATTTTTAGCAGTCAATGCCTCGACCGTTTCAGAGAGTGCTTTTACTCTTGTTCTAAGACTTTGTAGTTCACTGTTTAGCATTTGATTTTCGTGCCATGCATCGTTCATACCATCTTCACCAACAACCCTTTTCCCTGAAATCAAGATATATGAATAAAATAGTAAATGTAGTCAATAGTTTATTATATAGAGAAAACATTTATATACATATGTGTGTATGTGTTTGTGTGTGATGTGTAAGATACCTTGTCTATATTCCATTAATTCTAATTGAAGCTGCTGTATTTCTCTTCTAAGAGAAGCAATCGTTCTTGAACTCTTATCTTGATTAATAGTAACTTTATTCTTTATATTTCTAGCTCTATTCGCATATTTTAAAGTACTTAAAGTTTCCATAAAATCTCTATCGCTTGGTGAAACACAAGCTATCATAACAGTTTGACTATTGCCTGTAAACACGAAATTTAATCAGTGAATATATCCTTGAAGTTCTTTTATCCATTGTATATTTATTATTACCTCCTAAAGAATCTTGCAGTAATCTAGTTAATTTTGAATCTCTGTAGGGTACATGTAATGCCTTTTTTGCTTTATCTCCAAGTGCAGAAATGACATTTCCCAGTGCCAACTATAAAGTTACAAATTTCTATGATCGTAGAAGAATGAAAATTATATTCTAGATTATTTATATGATAGATATTGTTATACCTACCAATCCACAGTTTATAGATATTCCTTCTTTTGCTCTGTCTCCAGTAGCACCTGTTCTCTTTAGTCGTTCTGAACCAGCCAAGTCAACAAAATGAAATTTAGCTGTTAAAGTTTCAAATTCATTAGCTGGTTCGGTACCGCTTGTATCCACGTCAGCATCCGGATCTTCCACTCTGATGCATCGTTGTTGTTTAACATACAATGTAAATATTGCATGTGATCTTGAAGATTGCGTGTTCATTTGCGTGGAACCGGTTGTACGCGACAATGCTCCTAAACGTAGATATTCCAATGCTTGTTCCGGACTAGTTACGATTCTCGGCTCAACACCAGCTAAATGTATATTGCCAGCTGTATCTTCGTGAATTCGTGCACCACCTCTCGGACCACCTGGTTCTAATAAATCCTTTAAATCTTCGTTATATAGTTCTAAAAATTGTGCTGTAACCTGTTCAAAAAGAAAATACTATATCAATAATTCATAACAAACGTGGTAAACAAAAATATTATCAAAGAATAAAACCTTAAATTCTGGTGGCATTTGTGTACGTTCTCGAGCACGTTCTTGCTTTTCTGCTATTCCTTTAAATAAGTGTCTAATGGCTCTAGGAATTATACCAACAATATTGTCATCAACTTCTACATCAAAACCAGTACCCATTGTATATGTTTTGCCCGAACCAGTTTGACCATAAGCAAGTACAGTTGCATTGTATCCATCTAAAGCACCTTCTATTAGGCGAGCAACACATGTCTCATAAATAACACTTTGACCAATTCCCGTATCAAAAACATAATCATAAGTGAAGGCCTTGTCTGGTCCAAGAAAGACCTGGGGTTCTCCTGGAGGTACTTGAGTACAAATCCGGCACATATCAATTACTTCTCTAGCTACTTGAGGCCTTATTCTGTAATATATAAATATAACGTTTTAATTAATATAAATTTTTATTCAAATTAAAACGAAAATTAAAATTAATAACAACGTTTAATAATATATCTTAATTGAATTTTTTTATTAATTTTGAAATACTAATTCACCCCTTAAATAAAGTGCATTATTATTCAATTCGTATATAAAAAGATAATTTCTAAGATAATATATTTTCCACTTGACAACGTTGATATAATTTTTATTCTCGTATCAGCAAGACAAAAAACGATCCATAAGAAAAAGTGAGAAGGTCGCATTTTTTCCTTCACGAAGAAGAAGAAGAAGAAGAAGACATACACCTACATATAATAATCATCGCATAGAAAATAAATATATGTATACTATAAACAGAAACCTGCTGGTATAAACCCGATATACTACGAACTACGGGAGAAGAAAGGGGGAAGAAGGGAGGAAGCGACCCATTCATCGAAAATCAAGTATCCAGATACCTGAGTTTTCGTTACGCAGCCGGCAATAAAACCTACACACGCTTGTTTCTTATAAGGAGATATTATGCGATCAAGCGATTTAGCATTTAGAAGCTGCGTAGAAAATATGACAACGCCTAGAATAATTGCGTTAATAAACTATGCTGGATAAACAATGAATATGATAAGTGTCGATTACAAATAAAATAATGAATATTACGTCGATAAGATTTATTATACGTAAATCATAGTTATTTAGATTAGAGAAACAGCATTCTCTTTCGAATGTTTTAAACGAAATTCTTGCATATATACTATTCTTTCTTTTTTCGCGAGCATCATGCGGACAAATCAATAATATCGTGTGTTATGTCGCGCCAATTTGTAGCAGACGCTACCGCAAATAGCGTATTTTAATATACTTTTATTCTTTTATTTTATATTAAATATTACGACGTATTAATAAAAAGCCATTAGCTTTTATTATTTTTTTTTAAATTTGTTATTCGTATCGAATCGATATCGGAATAACATTTTTACTCGAGAGAAAGAGAGAGAAAAAAAAACAAAGAAAAAAAAGATAAGCATTGAAAGAACTAATAAAATTATTTATTACTTTTTACCCATTAACATTAAGAATTCGTATAATATTTGTAAAATATTCTCAAAGATACAAATTTTCTTAATTAAAAATCTTCCACGTAACGTAAAAAAAGTGAAAGTTACGAAAGCTGCAAGAGAAAACAGCTGATTGTTGTAATTTTAAAAGTAATTAGAAATAAAATAAAAATAAATGTAATTATTTACATAGATAAAATTTAAGTATAATAATAATCTAGAATAACATTTAAATAAAATATGACAAGACATATCGATAAAAAGTATCCTTGAAAAAGTGCAATTTGATGGATATATGTAGGAATACGTACGCGTTAGTAGAACGCTACGATGAATATTTGAGAAGATTTGTAAGCTGAAAGTTGTGACATAGAGCCATTGCAAGATTTGATATTAAAATTGATCCAACTTACCGTACGGCAACGCGTACACTCGAATCATCAGCCATTTCGATGTTATTATTAAAAGCGTACTGAATTTTCAAGTCTTCAAGCAATGGGATCCTTAGCGAAAATTTATGATAAAAATTAGCACTAGACTAGGCCGTAGAATTTCATTCGATTAATTTTTACGTTACTTCAATGTGCTTCCTTGTTTTGTGCGGCGCACGCATTAAACGCGCCGATCGTGAAAATTCCGCATTTTTTCGGAACAACGGGCTTAATTGAGAAAACGAATTACGCTCGGACATTTCACATAATGCGAGGAAAAGTTTTTAGTATGCCTATGTTGGTCCAAGGACTAGATGGATCGGCAACTCGAAGAGCAAAGTAATGTACGTCTTCAGTCAAAAGTACTAAGCTTAAACAAAGATTTTAATTATATTTTCATTCGCTAGATAACGCTGATCGAATATTCTTATCATTTTTAATTTGATATCAATTATTTATTTCTACATAAAGTTATTTCATAAACATATATTAATTATCTATGAGGAAATGTAAATATGTTAATTATTTGAAAAAAATTAAAAATCGAAACAAATTGTTTTATCGACAGAAAGAAAAAACATTAACGCCATCTCTTAGCAAATCCTTCAACACGACGACAAAAATGTTGCTGTTTTCATTCGATCAGTTACCGACTTATACGTGTTATCGACAATAAACAAACGAAATCCCCATCAGACTTGTAAACATCGGTTTTTGTCAACTTTGCACAGTTGTAAGAGTCCCTTAGGAACATACACTATGCCAGCAGTAAGATCTAGTATTTGATATAATTTCAAAAACATCGTTCTTGTCAAGGTCGTATGGGACTTTTGTAAAATAAGATCTAATTTATGTAATTCCGAATTACATAAATTATTAATTAACTCTACAATTAGAAAAATTAACAAGTATTTCCCCTCGTATTTTTATTTCTTTCGTCACAAGTTTATAATTGATTAAGACAGTACACAAGATAATTTAGTATAATCTGTTTATTTACTTTATAAGAACAGATGCATCAAATTGAACGAGATTAAGTCCAATGTCTGCCTCAATTTTATATCTTGCTGTAAATTGTCGAACCACCTAGATACATGAACGTATTGTGCCTTCTCTTGGTGACTTAATTCACTCTGCAACAGTAAAAGAGGATAGAAAGATTATATTGATCCGCATGACTTACTAAGGATTCTTAAGGGGTCAGAACTAATTTTATATTTGTCTATCACACGTATTTTTACCATTATTTTATATAAGGTATAATAAAGTGTAACATCTGCAATAGTCTGCTTCGTACCACTTAAATAAGTTTGATCACTCAATACCATATTTAAGTCCTATAATGAAAAGAAATGAATAATTAATCCAGTTACAGTATTTCTTGATAATTACCTAATCTTGTTAATTACCTTTAAAACCTTTCTAACATTGGCAGAAGTATCTGCATAATTAATACAAATTACAATATATTCCAACCATTGACGTGTTGAAGCTTGCGTCTCTTTATCATTGCCAAGTATGTCAGGGTATTTAGAGTTTTTTACCAAAGCTTGTATCAAAGTACTAAAGTACAAAACAGGATCATTCGCTTGTAAATTACTAATATTCGTTATCTACAAATAAATTAAAGCTAAAATACATGAATTAAAATACTATTTCAATATTCTTTTTAAACTAAATTGACATAAACAAAAAATAAACAAGCAATTACTCACATTACTTTCACATAAACGTAATTTATCCGATGGAACATCTAGATATTGAATAATTTTTTTTATACATTCGACGTTGCATACAACCATTTTATAAATAAAATTTAATCAAGAAAACGTCGTTAATTGTTCCAAGCAATAATTTAGAAGTAAATATAGGTTATGTTAGCCTCCTTGCAATGCATTCGAAACAACCATACAGATGGCTATACCATAGCTAGAATTTAATTATACCATAGCATTAGTTTTTTTCTCAAATTCAATTCAAAATAAAGTTGAAAATTTGATTCTCTGATATATTACGAGGCTAGGTTGAGCCTCGGTAAAAAAAACCTTTATTTTTTTTTTTAAAATAGAAGCAAGTTTGAGGGGAAAATATTGTTTCCATGTTAGGCTCAAAACTTTTCAATCCATTCGCGTATTTATATATACATACGATACATAAATTATTAACGATAAATGTATTTTTATTTGTTAATTTTATGATTATAGTAAAAATAATTAAAAAAAAGTACTTAGAATTGCATGGATTTGATTACGCAAAATACAAACTACTTCTTTAAGCATTACGAGTGAGATAGATAGATCAGTGAACGACAATCCTCACCTTGAGCAACCCTATCGTATATTACGTGACATGTAATGCTTACTTACTAACACGAATATTACAGTTCTGCTCTAAAAGAACTTAGGAATGCGTTTACGTAAACGTTATGTTAGCGACGATTTACATTTTTTTTTAAACTGTAATCTACATTTGTATATCTGTATGTTCATCGTTACTAAGAAGGCTTTATTTATTTTCTTCTTTTCAAACGTTGAAAAATGTTTAACGTTAACGCTTGATGCTAAACTATGTAAACTCTTCAATAAGGATTACAAATAAATTCGAATAAACGTATTATATATTTATGGTTTATAACTTTAAGTACATATTTATTCAAAACATACAATTTTTGTCTGTAACAACATTTGTATAAAATATAGATCATAAAATGGAGCATTTACGTTTGTAAAATAACTCAAACTAGAAGACTGGCTAATTTGTTTAGAAAAAGTCGGACTTTTGAATATTTTTTTTATAACTTTCAAGAATTTCAAATCAGATTCGTTAAAATATTTGTATAATTTGTAAATGACATCTAAATATACGAGACAAGTATAAAATTTTTGCATAATTGTAATTAGCCTTTTATGATCCTATTAAAAGATTTTCAATGAGAAAATGAATTAATTGGACATATGGATTCCTACTTTATGTAAAAGAGATCAGAATGAATAAATTCATTCATTAATCTATTTATAAAAACAAGAAAATTGGTTCTGAATATAAATCAATTAATTTACAGTGTTCTATTAATATAAATAATTACATATCAGTAATTCATAATAGTCAATTAACTAAATAATCAATAATAATTTAATTTTGCCTTTTAATTTCTTGGCACATTATACCAAAGAGCTAAATTTACTCAGTCAAGATAATCGTAGAAAAAGAAAAAGTAATAAATTTAAAATTTCTCACAATAAAGTTTCATTCAAGTTTTCTCTTCTCATATATAACATAATATATGCACAATTTACTGTATAATATTAACACAAACTTATTGCTATATATGGATGTCGTTAATAAAATTATATTTGTTTTAATAGTAAAATATAATGAAACGTGAATAGTTTCATAACTATTAAGATCGTAACATAAATAAATTTGATTGCAAGTATAAACTTATTTATGTTACGATCTAATATACTAATATATAACAGGTTTTCAATACCCATGGTAGTTGTATGCAGTTAAATGCAGGTACTTTAGTTGTATACATATCTCTTATGACTAAGATACTTAGAATAAACGTTTTTCGTAAGAAAACAGGCTATGGACATTTCCTTCTTGTTGAGCGGAAGGTGTCCTTCTCTCAAATCTTAATTCACCGCTATATGTCATGGATCTTAAACTGGATACAGATTTTGCACCAATGTCTTGACATCCATGTTTTATACCACAAAGTAAATAAGGAGCAAATTTGAAAACGGATCCCTTGTCGACTATGGAACCACTTACCCCTTGAGCTACTTTTAATTTATCCATTTCATTATGAAAATATCTATCCATGGCTGAACCCTTTGCATCGGTTCTATTCATGGCTTCTAAAGAACCCATCCCTCTATACTTTTTCAAACGAACTCCATCGCTGAAAAAGTATTCACCAGGTGCTTCTGAAGTTCCAGCTAATAATGATCCCATCATAACCGTTGAGGCACCTAAACTAAGGCTTTTGATAATATGCCCA
The DNA here is from genome assembly GCF_001313835.1 of Polistes canadensis. NCBI lineage: Eukaryota > Metazoa > Arthropoda > Insecta > Hymenoptera > Vespidae > Polistes > Polistes canadensis. Next base: position 45,109 of record NW_014569895.1, read on the forward strand.
ATAGATTGTACACCACCATCAGCTATAACAGGTACTCCAAATTTTCTGGCATATTCCGCTACTTTATAGACTGCAGTTGCTTGTGGTCTACCTACCGCCATTACTTCTTGAGTAATACAAATAGATCCAGAACCCATACCAACACGCAATGCATCAGCTCCTGCTTCTATTAAATTTTTAGCTTGAAGACTGGTTACCACATTGCCTGCAATTATTTGCAAGTCCGGATATTCAGATTTGATATATTTAATCATTTCAATTTGGTAAATCGAGTTCCCTTGAGATGAGTCTAATACAACTACGTCGACTCCAGCAGCTGTTAAAAGTTGTAATCTTTGCTTATCGGAATTACGTGTTCCAATAGCAGCGCCTACTAATAATTGCTTATTCTCATCTTTGCTGGCGCTCGGATAACTACGATTTTTCTTTAAATCTGTTCTCGCCATTAACGAAATAAGTTCTCCTTTTTCATTAACTATAGGAAGTTTTCCTTTCTTTGATTTTTCCAGTATTACATTTGCTTCTTGCAGCGTTACGCCGGCTGGTGCAGTGATCAAATTATCTAATTTCGTCATTATCGATTCCAACTTAGTATATCTTTGATAAGACGAATCTTCAAGGAAATCAATGTCTCTGGAGGTTACAATGCCTAGAAGTTTACCACCTACTTTTCCACTATCCGTGATTGGTACACCAGAAAATCCATGTTCTGTTTTTATATTTAACACTTCATTTACAGTATGCTGAGGCGATAGCACAACCGGATCTCTAATGAATCCATGTTTATATTTTTTTACCTAAAAAAATATATTTCTGTATGTTAAATTATGTTCAATCAACAAGTAGAGAATATTTTAAAAATTTTAAATATCCTGAAGTTAAAAGGAAATTTAAAGGAATACTATGTTAATATTCCATTACATATACCTTATGGACTTCATTAGCTTGGTATTCTGGTGTACAATTATGGTGTATTATTCCGATTCCACCGCAAAGAGCCAAAGCAATTGCCATGTCCGATTCCGTAACAGTGTCCATTGGAGAAGAAACCAAAGGAGTTTTTAACATTATCTTCTTAGTAAGTGGTGATAATAAATCCACTTCTTCGGCAGTAAAATCAATATATCCTGGGAGAATGATGAAATCGTTATATGTAAGCCCATCGCCGTTAGCAAACAGTTGTGCTGCCGTAAGACCATCGTCCGGTAACGGCAGATCTCCTGGCATCTTGTCACTTATCATATAGTCGGCCATTGATACTAATATATACTTTTAATTTGTCTAATTATTATAACTATCGTGAATTTTATTCTTCCACGTGGTTCCTTATATTTCAAAGAACAAATGTTAATTCTTGGGAGAACCAAAAGTATACCCTCCGTAAATCAGGCAAAGTGACCGAAAAAAACGCGTGTGCGAGCCTTATATATGTTTCGTATACTCTCCCGCCTTCAAGATGGCGCCATCAAAGCTTCCGAAAGTACACGAAGTTCACCGAACAATTCACTTGTTTTCATGGTTACTTCCTTCATAATTTTTAGTGACATTTATCTAGAGAAATACAATACTACCAATCACCAGCCGTGATTCTCAACGTGGAGTAATTAAGAATTAATTGTTTGCTTTGAACTTTTGTTTTTTTTATTTTTCTCCTTCACGAATGTCATCTATTTTGAAAACTTTTTTGCAAAAAATATCTTGCATTTTTATTGAAAATCTTCTTTGTTTTTTTTCTTTATAAATATTAACAGTATGATCTTTCACGAGTCCTACTTTCTTTTTCTTTTTAAGTTCCTTAAATCGTTTAGTTGGGAAATGAAAAAATAAATCTAATTTATTTACACATTTATATTTTAGAATGTTTATGAAAAACTAAGAAAATTTTTTATTATACATGTATAAAATAATCTCTATATAAAAATAATAAATAATATATGTATATCAAAAAATACTTTTCATCTTTCATTTTGTATGTAATGAAATAATCGCTAGCAACAAGTTTAAGAAATGCCGTTACATTTCTTACAGGCACGCTGCTGAAAATTACAAAAATCTACAGAAATTTATTTACTATATATATTATTATAAAATTCTAATAGCCATGCCCAAAAGGGAGAAATGTTGCCTTTATATATTTTATAAACATTCTTGAAAATTAATATTTCTTGTTAAGTCTTACCGGCTGAAAAAAGATTCTATAAAATGTATTAAAAAAACTACTAAAAGCTTCTTTAAAAGACGAAATCGTATAATCTACTATAAATTCGATATACGCCAAATCCTGGTAATCATCGTAATCTTCGTAAAAGAAGTAATCATAGATCATAGGTAAAAATACAACAAGGGCATACATTATGGTGCCGAAAAATACTGAAATAAAGTATATTTTAGAAATTCTCTTTAAAATCTATCTTATTCTATACACTTACGGATGGTTTTTAATTTAAGAAATCGTTTTTCGATATACTTCTCCTTCTTATGTTTAACTTTATGTACAAACGTAGACGACGTAATGGAATTTTCATAAATATCTGCGGGTATCTTAGAAGCTACATTTTGTATCGTTTTAATTTGAATTCCTCCTGTAGGATCTGAAGATGATCTGATATTTCTATTAACATATATTTGTTTTGTTTCCGTTGTATCGCTCAAATGTTGTACAGTGGAATCTCTAAATATTATTGAATTATAAATACGTATGTCTATATATTTATTTCTATACATGTATGATGTCAAAACTTACAGATTTTTATTAATTATACTTGATAGAGCTGAACATTGTTCTATTGTTTGTATTTCTGGATTAAATTTAGTTCGATCACTATAAATATTATTACAGAATAGTTTGCTTTTTCTTTTTTTAACATAAGGAGCGTCTAACGCCACTTTATGAAAATACTTTTGTCGTACATTTTCCATGTTGCCTGAATTTTGTTTTAATTTATTATAGTATTCCAGATAACTTTTATTTAATAGTTCTTGCGTTTTAAGAGGTATTCTTACAGAACTTTCAATAGAGTTATTTTTATCCAATCTTTCCAAACTATTATATTTATTTTCCTTACTCTGCTGACAAAAGACATCGCAAGAGATAGTGGGATTTTCAACCGAAGATTCCATCTTAATGCAATCCATATTTTTATCCTTATTTCTTTCATGAATAGGTTTCTTTAACATTAAGAAATGACAATTTTTATCTTTCGTATATTGTTCAATTTTCAAAAATCTTGTATCATGTTTATAGTTTGTTTGTTGATAACTTGGCTGTGTTAAAGTGCCATTAGAATTGACTACTCTGGATTTAGACTTTTTTTGAAAGTAAGATCTGGCTCTTTTAGAAAAATTAGCTCTTATTCGTTTTCGCCTGGATGTAATATGTGGTTCCGAAGATTGAAAGAGTTTTTTACCATATGTATTTTTTTTTAGCGACAAATTTTCTTCGGATCTCATTTTCCGCTGTTTACTTGAAGTACATTTTTTTAAATTTGGAATTTTAATAGATGTATAAGCACCTGAATCACTAATTTCTGTTGGTCGTTGATGTGATATAACTTTTAAATAATCGTTAGAACAATTAACATTATTATTATTACCAACAGAAATCGGAATTTTATTGTTGTTTGGTAAAGAAGAAGTATCATAATAATTTTCTTCAACTGTGGACTGTTCTGAAAATCTGTCCTCCGTTTTATTCTCTAAAATAAGATTTTTCTGCTTATCTCGAATATCTATAGTACCAATTTTTGCAGTATTTACTACTTCATTTTGTTTTTGTAGATTATCCAAATTTTGTTTTTCAAGCGATGATGTATGAATGTTTGTATCTTTTACTTGAAATTGCGTAGTTGTATATAAGTCAGTTATTGGCAAGGTAGTTGCAATATAAGGGGAAATATTAATCTCTCCCGATGGACAAGTCGATATTTTTAAAGGTACATTTTGATATGTAATTATTGGTACTTGTACATTGTAACATTGTGTTGCATATATTTTGTCAATAGGTAAAGGATGTACTTTTTTCTCCATTACAAGCAAGATTGGACTATCAGACTCCTAAACAAATACAAATTTAGCTAAATTAATATATTTAAATGTTTATTCATAATGTAATATTTGTATATGAATAAAGTTTCTAAAAATATTAATAAGATACTTAAATTGTATGAATGTCTAATATATTAATATACATACATTAGCAGATTGTAATGATTGATTTTTTGGTAGCCCTTTTAAATCATTGTTTGCTTTAGTTTCTAATATTTGTTTTTCATTACAGATAGAAGTTGATATTTGTTCACCCATAGATATTTCTTTATTTATGATATTTTTATTATTTTCTGAGCTGGGATCAATATTTTCTTTAATGTCTACAGAATCTATTATACTTGCATTATTTATATTTGTTAAATTTATTGTATTATGATCCTTTGCTACGTTAGCTTTACACTCCAGTGTGTTGTTATCTCCCACATTACTTTTTTGAAGTAATCCTCCATTTAGAAGTTCTTGTTTAAATTGATTATTATTACATTTAATTACTTCTTCATTTTCTGGCTTCTTCATATTTTCTTGTATTATCTGCTGACTATATAAAATATTTATTTTAACTGCTATAAAGTCTATCGTGAGATTTATTATAATTGCAACTAAACTTAAATATTTCTTATTAATAATCAAATAAACTGTACATATTTAAATTTCTCTCAGAAGCAGTTTTGTTCATCGTTTTGCAGGGAAATTGTGATCTTTCTAAGATAAGAGCAGACTGCTGTGGTTCTTTCAAATGATTATTTTGTTTATTAGACTGTGTCGTCGGTATAGTCTGATTTTTAACTGCAGTCGTACTATATAAAATAATAAATATTATATTTTAATCAATTATTTTTTTTATGTATAAAACATCCATTTTTTACATCGTAAAATATTATACCGCTTAAAACGAGGATCCAAAGAACTTGGTTTCCTTTTCATTGTATTAAGTGGTTGATAGACGGAAAAGTTTAGATCTTTCATTTCCATTGTTTTGAATGATCTGTAATTTAAGAAGAATTTCTTTCACGTTTATTTATTACTGCTTAAAAACGAAGTAATATTAAAATTTCTATGAGATTATTTAATATATCACTTACTGACATTGCGGCGTACGTACTGTAGAACGACTTTTCCTTGGTGTATCTGTTAATGTAATAATGTATGGAGGATGAATGATGTCATCGGCATCATCTGCTAATTTACGTTGTGGAATTTTTGGCCATGATGGATCTTCAGGTAATCTAAATTGATGTAACAGTTTTTTGATTTAAATGTAATGTGTTCAAACTTTGTTACGTATATTAAAAATAAATTATAAATTTATATAATTTACCTTAATGATCCAACATTGTATTTTTGTGGAACTGGTAATAAATTTTCACTGTTTACTATGGTAAAATATATTAAATAGAAATATTATTATAGTATGACTTGTGGCATTAATCTTGCATCAACATATTTACCTTTTATATTTAATCTAAGCGCAGTTTTATCATCTAAACATGACATATTGAAATAATCGTACATTTCAAAATGACTCTCTTTAATTTAAATAAACTTTCTTTTGCGTCCAGAGTTAATGTAATAATAATGCAATAAAAAATGAAAAATTATGTAACTATGTATATTGATTACATTTTTTTTCTATTGATAGTCTTTCAATTCATTTAATTTTTTTCTTTTGTTTTTTATTAAATCACGTTTTTAATATTTACTTACATATCTATGCGGATAACAAAATTTTCAATTGATAAGCATATATTTTAAAAATACTTATTAGAATTTCTATTTTTTATATGAAAAATTGGATAAAAAGAAAAAGAAAAACCAGTGTCGCAAGACCTTTAAGGTTTTTGCGACTCTGTTTAAAATACAATGCATTTAAATTTACATATGTAAATAATGTATATAAATGACTATTACTGTATCTATTATAATTGTTTATTGCACTTAAAATTATACAATTACACATATGTATATATTATATTATATATAATACTTAAAATTTAATTATCAATATTCTTGTCCAAACAATATATTAATATATAAGTTTCAAAGGGAATTATAGACAGTTAATAAATCTGATGAACAATTTATTTTGAACTGTCGAGTATGTAGATAAACAACTTCACGTCGAATATTCGTGTAGAATGATGTTTGGTGAGAAATTGGTGCGAAATAAAATGCTTGAGGAGGAGAGGAAACCTCGAATGTTTGAAATAAGAAGAATAGGGAAAACACGGAACCTATATACAAGGAGGACGATCGCAGTGCTATAAATGTGGCTACAATATTCACAATGAGAGGATGATTTCTATTGCCACTAGAGAGCGCGTCGATTCGCATGGTCTGATTTTTCAAATATATATAGGGTGCGTTCCACTAAGCGCTCACAATGATCAAAATGCTCCTTTAGTCGTTCCACATAACGACCGCGGTCGTTGTGGTCGCGGCGGAAACGTCATTACTAACGCTCACGCGAAGCTCACAACGACCCATCTGAAAACGTGGGTCGTAGTGAGCGTTGAGAAAATTAACGGTTTTTTCGAAACTGACTACAATAAAAATGGCGACCGTGAAACTGACATGAAGGATTACAGATTAAATCTTAACCTCTTTAATCTTTTACTTTCTTTTCACTACCTCGCCATTTGTATTATTACCTCACGCTCAAAACGCACCATAGTCCATTCCACTTGAATTTACGACAGTAACGCTCGTAGGTAAGTGGAACGGGAAAAACTGTGGTCGTGAGCGTGATCGTGTGAGCGCTTAGTGGAACGCACCCATAGTATACACACACACACACACGTACTAAAATCTGAACCCTCGAACACCATCGCCGCCCTTGTGGAGAATTATCGTACCCGATGTATCCTCATTTTCAACGTCACAAATTCGACGAGAACGCCTATCTCGATTGTCCTCCTTGTATAGAGCTTCGTTGGATGAAGAAAGAGAAAGAGAGACATTGATAAGTAAATGAATATGTGTAGGCATACCACACGCTATATATACGACATATATGTGCGTATGCTAGGTTATAAAGCAAGAATCATCAGCCAATCAGAAGAGTAAAGGGGGAAAAGAGGCTGCAGCGCTTCATAAGCTATTTCTGTCACGTAGCGTATACATTTATTTTCTTGCGTACTTATGTATATCGAGTTAAATTTCGTTTCTAAGCAATAATATTCCTATCAAAAAGTGACACATTACGTATATATATATATATATCTCTAAAGTATACGAATAGATTTTTTGTTGTGAGAATATACAGTGATTATATTTCAGGGTGATCGTGATTATTTGATCACTCAGTGACAACAATGTCCGTGATTATGGATTGTTTTCAACAATAGCGGACGTATGAAGTTTTATCTCTGTTTCTTTAAAGCAATTTCGCGAATACCATTTGACTCTACCTCGATTTACACTTTTTTTTCATTCACCTTCGCGTTTATACGCTTTATTAAATAAAATAAAACGCAAAAGATAATTTCCCCTCTGAGACAATCAATTGGCGTCTACAACTAACCGTCTTTAACGTACTTTTTCAATACAATACTTTTAACGTACTTTTTCAATACAATACTTTTACCCTTGAAAAAAAAGCTTAATCCTTAATCAAAATCTATAAGAGCAACGTAAGTCCAGTCTTTCATCAGTGATTTGTGATGTACAAGTTCAGTGCTGAAAGAAAAATTATTACTTCTACAATTAATTTCGTACATTCAAAAAGGAAAGGAATTTTCATACACCTGAGAAATATGAACAGAAACTCAATAAGTCTTCGAAATCATAGAAGTTTTTTGACATTTCGTTTATATTGAATTACTTGATTGAGTTATTGAAAAGTAAATCAAGTTTGATATAATAGAAAATTCATCACGTTAGATGAAGCAACACGAATGATCTAACATCGTTTTGTGTTGAGGAATGCACAATAAGTCTCTAGTACAAAATCACTGTTTTTATATAACGTAAAGAAAACCAGTGTTGTCATAATGAAATTGCTAGAGAGTACACGATTTGAAGCTATAAACAGTGCCTTGTTTATTAAGACCGGAGATAGCAAGATAATTGGAAGGTATGTGCCAAACTAAATATCATTTCAATGTATCATTAGAAAATATTAATATCTTTTATTACAGGATTGAAAGTTATTCTTGTAAGATGACAGGAAATGATAAACAACTGTACAAACGTTTCAATGCAGAGCAAGGAGTCACACCACACGACCTTCAAGCTTTATCACCACCGCAAACATCTTTAGGAACATCACCCGCTCAAAGATATTTTAGGTATTAATGGCATAATTACAATTTCTGTTTTTGCCTGAATGTTTATAATTTGTTGATATTAAGCTATTAATCCCTTGCAAACACACGGAGCTGTGTGCCAAAACCAATGCTATATTTAGTATTTTGTATGTTTAGGCTTTAAAGCATATCACAAGTCTTATACAGTATTTTATAGTGCAAGGGATTAATATTTTTCTATAGTTGATTGATTCATAAGTTAACATTATTTGTATATTTATATATTTAGTCATAGTGTTTCTGGTGACGAAGATGGACCTTTATGTGATACAATAAGCAGAAAAACATTATTCTATCTGATTGCAACCTTAAACTCAGCTTTTCATCCTGATTATGATTTCTCTGATGCCAGAAGCCATGAATTTAGTAAAGAGCCAAGCTTACAGTGGGTAATGAATGCAGTTGATAGCAATCTTAGCGCAACTGCTGGGGATCATTATCGTACTTTACGTTCCGCTCTTTGGGGTGCTATTGGTGATGAAATATCATTGACCGAATGTGATATTTACAGGTGAGATTATATGAAAATGCTTTCCTATATTCAATAAAACATCAGATCTGAAAGAGAGTGGTAAACTACACCATTGCTTCAAATAAATGTATAAATAATATAACAAATACAAATATTGTAGCTATAATCCAGACTTTGCATCAGATCCATTTGGAGAAGATGGATGCCTGTGGTCTTTTAATTATTTCTTTTACAATAAAAAATTGAAACGTATTGTCTTTTTCACGTGCAGAGCAATTAAGTGAGTAGGAAATTCATTTTGAATATATGAACGGCTTGTTACGAAATTGGTATAAGTTTATTTTTTAAAGAAAATTGAGAAAACATAATTTTGATATATTTCATTTATAATTATATTTATATTTATACTATATATAATAAAACAATTTAATAAACTTACGCCATTTTCATAAGAAACGATATATAGAAAAATATATTCATTTATATTAATATATATATGTACGTTACTTTTCAGCCCCCTTTATACATTAGATTACGGGATAAGTAGTGACTTTGTGATGGACGAAGAAGACGAAGATCGTTACTAGATCTTTTATATATGATCACACACACAATTTACAACTGTTTAAACTTAGATTATCATAACCTGTTGCCTTTAGAATATTGAGAAAGCACCGTGGAACGGATTTCATGATGAACATAAGAATAATGAGCAAAGCTTGTGGTAGGGATATTAGAAATGAACTAGCATGTGCAATACCGCGCTCTGTTCGCTCCACTTGCTCCCAGAGCGCGCCATAAAACTTTCAAATAATACATACTAGTACTTTTTTATTTGCATTTATAAATTCTTAAATATTACTAATATTCATTGATTATTTTGATCAAACTACTTTTAATCCGTCGAGTTATCGACACACACGCGTATAAGAAAGCATTAAAAAGAAATATTTTAAGGTAAATAAAGTGCTCATATTTAATGTTTTATTTAAAAAAAATAAACGCATAAAAGCTGCACGGTATTGCACCATTGCCTTTTACATGAACGATCACAAGAGCTCTACTCGTCCCATCGCGGTTTTTGATTCTTGCAAATTAAACTATAAGGCAAAAGGTTAATTTCATCTATTTTTTGTATGTACAACTTTTTACATTCACTCTATAATTTAAGAAATATGCATACATATCTATAATTTTGATTTGGCTTTACATGTCATATATTATATTTATTTAGTAATTTTTTTTTAATTCGAACAAGTATGTGTAAGACATTGACAATGTACATATCTATAATCTATTGTACATGCAATAATTAATTATTTTCTTTTCTTTTCTGTTTAATGTTATAAATATTAATCGCGACCTCTTTGGTAGTATTAAATAAGTTTGAGAAGGTGTTGATAGAAAAGTGACCCGAACCTATAAAAGGTAGAGAAAAAAAGACAAGAAGACAAATATTAACAAAACGTAGTTTATTTTGTAGACGAGAATCTTTATCTTTCATATTAGGAAATGTATTAGATTATTTTGGGTGAAAAACTATTTTATTTTATTATTCAGTGTGATGCGTTATATCTTATAGATTTATTAGATCTTATAACATCAAATGTTGTGATCACTGATTAATTCTATTATGCGAAATATGCTGTAATAATTGTTACTAAGCTTTCTGAATGTGCAATATCTCAATATAGTGCACTTTTATTTAAAAATAAATAGCTGAATTAGATTTTATTTAATAGAACCTACGAGATAAAGAACAAATTACTTAAAATCATATTTGAATGTATATATACGATAAAAAAATATCAAAATTTGATGCAAAGTTTGAAATCAGTAGTTCACAATATCCTTCTTAGTAAGAACTTTCATATCTATACTTTATTAAGCAAACGATAGTTAATTTACGAAATAATTGATGTCAAGTAACCATTTTATCATTATATTTTACTTATAACTACATATCAATATTACACATATTACATATTCCGTAATGATGTATTACATTTGGGCAACGTTACTTTTATAGTGTAGTCATTAAATTTGATATTAGGTAGACTAATAAATGCCGTGAAAAAAAAAAAATATATATCTATTCCTTTTATAACTTTTAAATTCATAATAATTTCTATTATTCATTTTGCCAAATTACTTACCAATTTATAGTGTATTTTGTATTAACATATATATCTCATTTTAGTATGTATTGTTAAGCTAGTTTTGTGTGTATACCTTAATACAATTGGTTTATAGCAGGGCTTCTCTAACTTTTACACTTGGCGACAATCCTCTTTACCTGAACAAAGATTTTCGCAACTCTAGGTATAAATTCTATACTATCTTTTCTTTCACGAATTTGTTAGTTTTGTTCAAATTTCTGCGATCCTACACGGGGTTGCGATCTACACTTTGATAAGCCCTGGTTTATAGGAAAAATCGATAAAATTATTATATGCACAACACATGGAAATATATAATTACATCGACATTTACTTTATATTTAACAATATGTTTATCTGTCTCTTTTGAAATAAATATTTCAAGAAAATATGAATGTATAATAACATAATATTTGTTATCCAAAAAAAGTATATAATTATAAATGAAACAATAAAATTATTATATGAAATGATTGTTTCATCAAAGAACACGTTTTAAATTATACGATTTCCAAAGGATCAGCATCAACGATAGATACATTAACATTTACAGAATTATTTAATGCATTTGATAATGTTGATGCAAAACTTTCGAGAAAACCACGTTCGGAATTAGAATGATTTGTTAAAATAACATAAATTCCATTATGAATTGCATCGAGTATATCGTGATGTAACATTTCTCCTGTAAGATATAAATCAGCTTGTACATTTTTTAAAATGATTGATCCTGATCCTGCACATACAGCAACGGAATTTATAAAGCCATCTGAAAAAAAAAATAATTAATTGTAGTATCTTTAATTTTTAATGAAGATTTTGTAAATAACGTTATACCTGACTTCGGAGCATGGGCCAGCTTCACAAATTTCAATTTAGTGTGTTGTTTTACAAGACGTACTGCTTCGTCTATATGTATTTTCTCTTTAAAAATGCATAGACGGCCCATACCATTTTCTATGTTCTCACTTGGTTTTATTGGTTTACTACTATCTATCACTGTAATCACACATTACGGATAATAATTAATTAATAATATATGTGCTATCATAATAAAAATATTATAAAAGTATTATATTTTTAACCATTATTGAAAGCTGAAGCCAACCAATCATTTACGCCTCCCTTTATTGAATCAAATGCAGTATGTGGAGAATATACGGCTATTTTATTTTCTAAGCATTTTGCGACTATACGTTCCTATGTAAACAAATAAAAACAAATACATTTAACTTATCAATCGATCGTAGCAATAACTACGATTTTTTCGTTACCTTCCATGTTTTCATGGTTATAGATTTAAGTGGTAAAAATATTGGAGGATGATATGAAATGATCATATCCGTTGACAGGTTTAACGCTTCATTCAAGACATTTTCTGTTAAGTCGTTTGTTAACAAGATATTTTTTACGTCCTTTGGATATGTGGGTTCGATTAATAATCCAACATTATCCCAGGATTCAGCTAAAGATGTATTTGCGAATTTGTTTAACGCATCCAAAATTTCTTTCAACGGCAAGCCCATTTTATTAGCTTTTAGATCAGTCATGGTAGGTGTTTTATTGTAATGTCGGATTAACGTATAAAAACAAAACTTCTGATTTGTTACGAATGCTGGTAGTTTTCGCAACATCTATTTTCAAACCTAAAATAAAAGTATATTATTTAGTCAATATAAATATTACATTAGTAATATATTAATATAAAAATCAAATAATATATTATATTATTTAAATAATAATGAAAATACAATATCACATCAGTGAAAAACAGGGATAAATATAAGAAATATACATATTAATAGTGAACAATTATATTTACAAATATATATGACATAGTTCATAACAAATCTTAGATTACTATAATAAAAGTATATTTGTGAATGGCTTCTCCTCGTTGAAAATACTAGTTCCCATACAATTACTAAAGTTAAGCAATGATTAGTACTTTGATGGGTGGCTGTTTTGGAACATCTGTGCTGAGCTGTGTTGAGCAGATGTCGTAGGAAAAATTTCCCAAATCCGTAAAAGGAAGAGTAGTAATAGTACATTTATGCATTTTGCTCATTATAAAGCCATATTTTGACTAAGCCATCATCGCTAGCTGATGCAAGTTGACCAGCAATGGTAGGATTCCACTGAACAGAATTTACATCTTGTATATGTGCATTATTCATTGAGCAAACCATTGAAAAAGATGGTTCGTGCATATAAGAATCACTGTCTTCTTTAAATATTCTGATCATATTATCTCCGCATGCAGTTACAATTAATCCAGTTATCTTGCACCAATCTACATCATAAATAGCCCTAGTATGATATCCTGACAAAGTGCAAACGCATTTCCAAACTGGTTCATTATTTGTGATAGAGATGCCAATTGTGTTTCCAGCTTTGTATTCTTGCCATATTTTAACAGTTTTATCCTCACTAACTGTAACTATACGTTCACCAGTTTTATCAAAAGAAAGACTCCAAACTGTAGATTGATGAGATGCTAATGTATGAGAACACGTCCAGTCGCTGTCGAGTAGGTATTCTTCATATATTTTAACTGTATTGTCGTAACTAGCTGATGCAAGAATGTCTTTGTTAGGGTGCCATCTTATCTATGATTAAATGCAAACGAATATTAAATGAATGAAGTCTTTTTTATCTTCATTAATTGTATACAAGAGTAAATAAAGAAGGTAACAATATTGAAACAACTATAAAAGAAAAATACCTTTTTAACATCATGAGTATGAGCATTATTGATCGAAGCGCACTCATATTCATTGTCTTTTGCTTCCCATATCCAGACGGTTTTATCACGACTACATGTTGCAAGTAATTGCCCATTGGAAGACCAACTTACACTCTTAACTTCATATTCATGTCCTTCCAATGTCGCATTGCATTCAAATACTCCGGATCTTCCATCCCATATTGATGTAGTAGCATCAAAACTGGCAGAAGCAATGTAATTTCCACAAGGAGACCAAGCGATTTCTCTAATGGTTCTCGTATGACCCTGGGTTAATAACATAGTCGTAATCCAATCGGAATTAGTTTCTTTCCATATTCTAATGATTGCATCTTCTCCGCACGACGCAAGATACGTGCCTTTTGGATGCCAACAAACGTTCCAAACTCTTCCAGAATGTCCGCTTAATGTTTGTATTAATTCTAAGCTTCCCATTGTTATCTAAAATAAGAATCCTTAAAAGTTTATAAACTACATCATTTTATCACATATGATTGAAATTTTTTCTTATAATATTAAGTATATATTAAAATACATTTGTTAATACTTTATTAAGCTTTAGACATATTTTACTAATTCATTCAAATTCTAAATTGAAGCAGCAACGAAATTTGATATTTGACTTACTTTATTTTAGTAGGAATCTTGAAACAACGTTGATCACAAAACTAGGAAATCATATATCATAAAAATACACATTCGTGAGTAGAATTTTGATAAGTTCTTATCCATAAATAAAACCTACCGATAATTTCATTCTTTTCACCTAAATAATATGCTACGTGTACATAACTTTAAAATTCATTTATGGAAATATTAAAGATACCAAATAATCATGATAAATTGACAATGGGCTTAATGTAAAATGAATTTTTATTAATATTATTATTTTCATAACAGTTGTTATGTAAGAGAATTTATTGAAATATTATTTTACAATATTGAATAAAAATAAAAATTCATATTCACATTTAAAGTACTGACATATGCACGTACAGAATCGCATAGTATATAAAAGTGTGTTGAAGTATGTAATTTCCACACACATATACATTATACCGAAAGTTATGTTTAAAGAAAAGCTTGGGAAAAAATTGGAATAAAAAGAAAAGCAAATAATTAAGAGAGAGAGAGAGAGAGAAAATAGAATGAGACAAATACTTTCAAAGAAAAAATTAGTTTACGAAATATACAGTAAAATAATGTTATACGTACATAACTTTTCATTCGAAACGCGTGCAATTCAGCAAAAAAAATACGGATAAAATATAAACTACAAGCATAACAGAATTCCCCAGCATGTGCCTGGTTTAAAAATTTGTATAGGTATGTCCCTAGTATAAATTGTATATGGTTAGTAGACTGACATTTGTATTATATTATAAACAAAATACACACATTTGTTTATCATAGTAAACAAATTTTTAAATATTTTCCTTTACATTACAAGTTACAAGTGGTAATTTGAAGAAAGAAAAAGTAAAGCAACAGTATTTTGAGGTAAATTTTGTATTTTATATTTAGCGTATTATTCTGTAGTCAATATTAATTCTAAAAATATCAGAGCATTGAAAACATACGACGTTAGCAGAAAAAATAAATAAAGCGTACGAAGAGTGTTCGAATTTCGATAAACAAGAAATTTTTGAAATTGTAGACGATATAGAAAAAAATGTTGACTTATTTTCGAATAAGGGATAATAAAAGAAGAGAATATTTTCATTGAGATGAAAGAAAAATGTGAATTAATGTGCATAAATTAATTGATAATATATTATAGTATACACAAAAAAATCAAATAAAATGAATACCAACAATTAGTTTCTCGGATACATTTATAATTTTCAAATTGGTAGCATTGAATAAAAGTTTATGCGTGACGAATTGTAGTTACCTGTGGTGTTTCGTGAGCGATGGTGGCGTATTTCATAACCTTGTGAAATGAGCTCGTAATATTTTTAATGGACAGTATGACTGAAATTGTCTATAGTAGCGAATCAGAGACGTTATAGCGAATTTAGAATTAATTTTCAATTCTAATTGAGAAGTTTTCAATATATCATTGATATCTTTTGATAATAAATTGAAGAAATGGCGTTAGTACATAAATTTCATCAACTGTCAAAATTAATTTTTTCATTAAATTCGATTTCTAATAAATGTAGACAAAATCTTCCAGTACCGATAATTCATTCATTGGTACGGAAAGCATCTACGTCTCAACCCCTTTCAGAAAAACAGGAGTAAGTAAATAATATACATTGATTTAAAATATATATTTTTCTTATGAAATAATTGTATTAATTGAAATAATTAATAATGATTATTCTTAGAGTTAGTATAACATTCGTTAGAGCTGGTGGTGAAAGAATAAAAGCAAAAGGCAAAGTAGGAGATACTATATTGGATATAGTGGTAAATAATGAAATTGATTTAGATGGTTATGGTATGTAATATCTAACAGATTATTGTTTTCTTTTTTATCTGCTAGATAGTTCTTATCTCTATGTTGGTAGAAGTAATATTAGTTATTTAGAAATGATTTATACATAGGTGCTTGCGAAGGAACATTAACTTGCAGTACATGCCATTTAATATTTCCTAAGGAAGTGTACGATAGTCTTCCTGATAAACCTACTGATGAAGAATTGGATATGCTTGACCTAGCATATGATTTAACTAATACGTATGTTACTGATATATTTCTCATTAAGAATTAAACAGAATTAAAGATTTCTTTATTGCTAAAAGCAGGGCTTCTTAAACTTTTATAGTATCCTCTCTTTCGCTACCATAAAATTATTGGCATATTATAAGTGTAGTTGTTAAACTTATTTTAAATTCATGTTTGATCATTGCCAGAAATTGTTTAGTTTTATTCAAATTTCTGCAACCCTATATGAGTCATCAGAGTTGCGTCTACATTTTGAGAAGCACTGGCGTCAAGTACATGCGTATCAATTTAAAAAAAAAAGCCAGATTACTATTGAGGTCTAGATCTAGACCATTTCCATATGTTACATATATTCATGACTTCTTCTAAGTTATTTCCATGCTGTTCGTGAATTGAAATCAGTGATTTCAAGTAGTATCTGATATTTGAATTTTAACATAACATGGCATATTCGAATAGCATTTAGAAAACTGTATAGTGACTTTTAAAGCTATTTATATATCGTTTTGATCAATTAATGTTAAATGTTTTTGATATTAAATATATTTCTTTATAGGTCCAGATTAGGATGTCAGATAGTAATGACAAAAGAGTTAGATGGCATTGAAGTGAAGGTTCCAACCACGATCAATGATGCACGAGCCTGATGTTGAATTGTACTTCCATTCTGTCCATATAAGATAAAACAATTTAAATGGCCAATAACACCAAATATGGATGCTCTTTATAAATAGTAAAATTATATATCCTTCTTACTATATAGCATAAGTTTACTAGTTATACTAGTTCATTTTAACGTATATGTAATATTATGTATATAATGATAAGACAAAAAGAGGAAACAAAAAATAACAAATTTATATAATTTTATATAAATCTATAAATATTTTATGACAGTTTTTTAAGCGATGCGAATTCATTCGGTGTGAATTCAATCAATTATCAAAAGATTTATAATATAATAAAGAAAAGTGCAATAAGTTCGTATATTATAATATATACGTGTAATATTTATTTAGTGTTTTACGTTAAATTAATAAATTTTGTCTGCATATATTAGATAGTATTATTAAACGCAGAAAACGTAGAAAATGTAGCAAAACAAAATGTACATTGTCTCACGATGATATCCTTTTTATGTAATAGATAACTTTCTCTCCGTAATTCTATATCCATGTTGGTAAAAGTTTTTCTATTATGTAACGAAAGAAAAATCGTTCTGAGGCTTTTATTAAGTTCTTTGTATATACTTAAAGTGCCATTACTAAATAAGTTATAGAAAAATAATCTTGTTAAATAATATTTTTATATAACTTTGAAATAAAATAAATGAATAATATTATTAAAATAAGTTAGAAAATCAGGATTATTTTATTATGTTGTCAAAGCCGTAATCATGGGCGAGGCGAGCCGTGCAAGGGCCGTGCAAGGGCCGCGCAAAGCGCAAAAAAAGAAAATCGTACGTATT
The DNA here is from genome assembly GCF_001313835.1 of Polistes canadensis. Classification (NCBI taxonomy): domain Eukaryota; kingdom Metazoa; phylum Arthropoda; class Insecta; order Hymenoptera; family Vespidae; genus Polistes; species Polistes canadensis. Next base: position 62,979 of record NW_014569895.1, read on the forward strand.
TTTAACGAATATCGTAGTCAAAATATTTGACCAATCATTTAACTCGACATGCTCTGAATAATTTATTTCTATTAAGAAGGTACATTACCAAATCTATCCACGATATCGATTTTACATTTGTAGTAGTACATAAAGCTAAAACACTTTTGTACTATGCGTATTACGTGTGGACCCAACTAATAATTTACTCATGCATTATCGCACGCTATAAGTAAAACGAATTATTACTACACTACTTACAAACTTGGTAAAAATTATGCATTATATTAATGTGTAATTTACATATTTTCATTTTCTTACCCTGCCCATTTCAAACTTTCTACCTCTAGAGAATGTGAGATATTATAGATTTTTTAAATGTATATATTTACACGTTACCGATAAGTCGAGATATGTCTGTTTAACTTTCAAATTTGTAACTTTATCATTTCATCAACAGTTAATACAATTCTATATTTTTCCAGTTTAATATTTCTTTAACGTATCTCATACTTAAAACATTATATTTATACACATTATTAAATGCAACTTTCAGTACGAAGTCAGTCATAATTATATGATTTCATTTCATTACGCGTTTTCCTAGTTAGATTTCGATTTATATTCAATCGATTCTCAGTTAAGTTTGAAAAATAGTGGAAATGATATTAATTTATTAATTTACATATCAAAAACTCTTGTTATAATGATAATAATAATAATAATAATTATTATTATTATTTATATATATCAGATTTCATATATCAGCTATTCTCTGTAATGAATATAAAAAAATACTTAATCGCGCAGTCAAGCGATAGTCAGAATTCTAAGGTCTAAGGCTTTCTCATTAACGAAAGTGACCTAGGACTAGAGGTTTTACTAAACAAGTAAAGAAATAAAGAACATGGCAAGATGTACATAGCTACATATGTGTCACCTTTCCAAACTGCACGAGATTTTTCTTTTCTACGAGTAATGCTTTGATTCTCTCGTATTCTTAATATACGCGCGCACACACACACACACACACACACACAGACACACGCACACACATTTTATTTTTAATGCTTATATTTTTATCTCATCGAGCACGAACCCTTTTGTTACTAGCGACCCGTATAAGGGTCGTATTCGAGCCAAAATATGCTGTAACGAAAGGGATAATATTACTTTAACTTTTTCTTTTTACGGCTTTTTACCCAATTGTTGACGGTTCGATCGTAATAACTTTCTTTCCATTCTTTCTTGTCGTCGTTGTTTTTTCTTTTACATAGATAACTTTTCTTATTTTACACATACGTTTCGTTAGTTACTGATTGGATTGCATAACTGATAAGTTATGCTATGCAACAGGTATTACCTGTGTTATGCTCTCAAATGTATCAATTAGAATAATATTATGAAAAACAAAGTATTGCTATTTATGTAAATGAAATGCGACAATAATGCAAGTTCTATTCGTAAAATTTCTATTACGAAATAACATTATGTTATTCGTAATTGTTCAAACAATTTCTTAATCAACGATAAACTAACCGAATGATTTTTATTTACGCAGAGTTATCTTATTAGAATACTTTTAAAAAATAGAATATAAATTCGGAAAAATTAAAGACGTTCAAATTTTGTTCGATAAAGTATACAAGGTGAAAACTCCCTTTTCCATAGGGGTCGGGGAAAAAAAAAAAAAAAAGAAATTAAACCAACAACGATGGATTTTAGTCGCATTTAACAGATTCCAATTTCAATGAGACGTCGTACGTACATAAATCAGGTACCAGCTGAATCTCGAAACTTAAAATATGTTAGTGTTTTTCACACACACCTTTTCTTATTGTTTGTCCACAAAGTGAAAATTAATCGAAAACACATAATAAGAGTCTCGTCGAATGGAATCAAGACACAAATAACGTAAATACACAATTATTTAAGTACATACACATTGTCTTTTTAAAAAGGAAAAATAAATTCACGAAGGTGCCGCGACTCTTTGAAGTTTAATAAGAAAAAGACAATATATGATATCGTCAGATAATTCTTAGGTGGTCTCAAATCGTAGAGAAAAAAAGAGAGAGAGAGAGGGAGAGAGAAAGTGTCCACCGATATCTAACGAACGTTCTATAAAAGTTCAATAAGTCTTTCGAATAGATAAATTACTCCTCTATCTCGATTATTTACACGAGAGTAGATAGTTCATGAGGGCTGTTGGTTGTAGCTGCACTGCTAAGATCCAAGGTCGCTGCTGGTAGGCCAGGACTGACGCTACCACTGGCTTCCCTCGTTATATGAGACCTATTGAACTTATTGGTTGGACTTGGTGGTGACCTGTCACCTGGCGTAGCAGGTGGTGTTACCACGTTACTACGATTCGTAGCAACGTTTAAAAGACTGTGCGTCGAAGCGAGTGGTGCACTTGTCGAAGATAATAACAAGGGGGGCGACATCGGTGACGACAAATGTCGATGATGATGATGATGATGATGATGCTGATGTGGCTGATGATACTGAGAACTACGGTTGCCACCGTGATGAGGCAAAGTGGTATTTGAGTGGGTTGCCGTCAAAGAACCGATTTTTGGTGCGCATCCACTGTGATAAAGACTCGGCCGTAGCTGATGTTGATGCTGCTGATGCTGTTGGTGTTGCTGTTGCTGGAGGAGATGCGATTGATGATGATGATGATGATGATTTTGCTGTGATTGCTGTTGCTGACGCTGCAGTTGAGCGGCCGCTTCGCACTGTTCGCGAGCAAGCGCCTTAACCGCATTCGTCTTCTCCTGAAAATTATCAAAATATCTTCTAAGACTCTTCTTTATGGAATCGATCATTTTCAATATATTTTTTCTTTTTTATCAATATTTATAATCAAACATCAGATCATTTATTTGACAAAATATCGAGAAAAAAAAGATTGAAAAATGTTAATCAATTGAATAGAATATCATCTTTAATAAGTTGTATAAGGTAATATGTATATAGGATACATAAGAGGGACAAAGAAAGATGAAAAGAGAATCCGATGGGAACGTTTAAGGCGACGTCAAAGATGATATTAAATTTAATTATAAGATACGTTGGTACTCCCCACACTCGGACCAACCCACACCCCCTTATACGTATGTACCGAAAGCTATAGACGTAGATTATAAAAGAAGAAAACGATTATGAAAGAAACCTCCCGGCTGTTTTAATGGTACGGCATTAAGTGATACGAGTTTACGAGCGAATTAATCGCCATAATGGACTATAACCGGGAATGTATTGAAAAGTTAAATTATCAACATAAATTTCTAGCTATTTTTTCGCTGCCTTACTTTACACATGTATTTATATATATGTTGTTACATATTTGTACGTGTAACAAGCTGTTGTTATACGATCGGATTTAGTTTACGAGATATTGTTACAGAAATCTTCGACAGCAAGAAAAAAAAAGGGAAATAAAAACAAAGTTACAAGTGACGCATTCGTAAAATTGTTGTCTTTCTCTTTTCTCTTAAAATTCAAGTTCAACGTTCGGCATATTACGTAAAGTCAAATAGGATAGTAGTATAATACTTGATTCGATGATGCCTGTGTTATATCCGTGTCAACGGTAAAGGGACAATTCGCGAAGCATTTTACAATAATATCAAGTCGATGCTGGTTATGCTAATCAGTTGCGTAGGATAGAAATTGGGATTGGGAATTGGTATATATAACGCGTGCAAGTGCGAATATACAGGGTGTATATAAGAAAAAAGAAATGTATTCGGAACGTTTACAAATGTTAACGATATTTCAAAAAAGTAATAACCAAATTCAATTGACAAACATTTTTCTTTTGTTTTTTTTTTTTCTTCTTAATTTTTAAAAGGTTGCATACAAAAAAGTAATAAAGAAAAAGGTAAAAGATGAAATGCTGCTTACCCTCTGCCACACGAAGACGTTATGGACCATGGCGCATCCACAGAATACAATGCCGAGACCGATAAAGACAGACGTCACTATAGCTGGCGTCGAATGAAACTGTATAAATGTGTATAGGATCATGCCTGAAAGGAAATAAAGGACGAATGTAAAATATTAAAATCCTGCCTCTGCCTGTGTGTCCTCCACCCCTTCCCCCTCCTCCTCTACCTTTTCTCCCTTATTTTGTTTCATTGCTACGTCAGCGTGGCAATTAATGTGTGATATAATAATGCACGCTGGAATGCTCGTATTAGCGATAACGATAGAAGATATTCACGAGAGAAAAGAAAGAAAAGACGTTCTCACCGGTTAAGAAGACTGGAATGCTAATGAAAAAGCCTCCGACCGCGCAGACACGGCTGATAGACGACTTTTGCAGGTACTTGTTGCTCCTGTAAGAAGAAAAAATACAAAAGATAAAGGAAAAACAAAATAAGGACTCAATTAAATCGATATATTCATGTTTGATTGACCACACACACACAATAAGTAACATTTTAAATATTATTGAGAACTTTTGATAGTTAATATCTAAATAAACAACAGTAATATTTGTATAAAATTTCTATATTACTTATTGGTCAACTCAATATACATTTATAGTTAGTTATTTCGATTCTGTAAAATTCGTTTTCATTAAGCACGTTCTTTTTCAAATTCTGAAATGTAAAGATATTCTATTTTACATTCGATAAGATTTTTGTTTAGTTTAAACGACTCGAAGAGAATACAAAATTTGATTTATACATTTTTAATCGAGAATACGTGGCTTTTTTTTTTTCAACACGACACAGGGTATTCCTTTCGAATATCTATGAGTGTGTTCGTAGATGTAATATGATTAGGCACATATATCTCTTCTTCTCTAGGGTGTATGAAACTAAATCTTGAAAGTGGCTTATGTTAGTATCGATGGAATACTTTTCCTTGGAACTTTCTCGTCGTATCTTGTAAGTATCGTGTAACCATCGCGTAACGGATTACATCTTTTGTGGTTGTACCACATATGACTATCTACAATATTTTATCTTCATTTAAATTAGAATTTAAAAATCATTCTTCTTTATTTAAAGTATATTCTAAATATATATCTAACGGCAATAAGAGGTATATTTTCTATCGAATTGAAAATCTTGAAAAATATTTGTTCCTATTTGAACGTGTTTTAGTTTCTAAACGCGTTTCGTGTGTCGTAAAGGCCCTTGTCGACAGTTAGACGCGTCAAACAAATTTATGATCAGGGTGGAGAACAAGACCCTGGGCTGGGATAGGTGTTTATACGATCCAAACTAATATCTTCTATACTACGTTAGGATAGACTGCAAGCAAGTATAAGAAGGTACTATCTTACCAAACATAATCATCTTACGTTCTCCATAAATTACGAGAACCGTGGCATGATTTTAAGCATCGGTTGCTGATAATGACTATCTTGCCGACTCTAATTCGAAAGGGGCTATCGAGTACTACATACAATCGTGACATTGAAACCTTTCTCACGATTTTTGCCGAAACGTTTGGCGAACGAAAACAGAACCTATAATTCGAATGTACGCGGCGTATACAAGTTCGACTGTAATTACATATTTTCCTATCGTATATCATTTAACAAGAATTCTTTTTACAAGGTATAGAAGAATAAGTTTCTCGTTAGTGTTAATTGGTTTCATTAAAAAAAAAAAAAAAAAAATACTAATTTTTAAATTCATTTTGCAACACACACGCGCTATATTCTGATAGTAATCGTATAACACCGTACCGGAATCAGGACAATTTGATATCAACGATAAATCTGAGTTAAATTGAAGAAGTTTGTTTTGAAAATATGATCCTACGAATGTTTTTTTTCGAAAATGTTGTCCAACGAAAAGTTCATTGACCTCGAGAAGGGTAGTAGCAATGGCATCGTGAGAAGGCGCTCTTGTTCGATGAACCTCTTTTAAGCACGCACCGCACCACGTATGTAAGTATGTACACCTATGTATGTACGGTAAAGATGCGTGAGTTTTTTGCACCAGAAAGGTGGAACGCGCCCGACGGATGAGAGTTATTCTCTCGTACGCGTGAGAGAACTCGCGACGAAGCCGGATAGAAGGATGGTGGAAGAAAGAGTGAGAGGAGGGGAGGTAAGGGTAAGGGTAAGGAAGGTCCGTTAAAGTTGATCGAGGTACTCTCTTATTACACGTGTCACGCTATAATGATTTAACCGGATAGACTATATGTCCTCCTTTTCTACGATTTATTGATTTTAATGACAGCATCGTGTCCAAAGTTACGCGTGTATGATATAACGTTTAACTTTGAATAAAATTTCCATTCCACACATAAGATCTTCAAGCTTCCCTTTCAAGATCCCTTCCGGTGAACGATTAGAGGATAGGATTGGCTTTTATAAAAAGAAATAAAAAAAAAGAAAAAAAAAAAGGAGACAATCTCTAACAAATGTATGATTAGAGGGCGAAACTTGTAAAGGGATTCCATACCTTTATACGATCTAGTATGCATGCGTGCATATGTTACACGTTCGTAATTATTGTTAGATGGAGAACGTGATGGAAAGGATTATTCTCTCGATGTATAGTCAAAGGAATATGCATGCCGTTGCATTTGACTTCTCTACTATAGTTCGACCCATATATAACGGTGACAAAAGGTAAGGAAAAGGTAAGAAAAAGAGAGAGAGAGACTGTTTGAGTAAAAGTGCGGGTTTCTCATCAAGAGGAAAGTCACGTTTCGACGGGCAGGACGTGACGTGTCCTTGAAGGTATCAGTGGCAATGACGTATCACGAGTTCGCGAGTATGCAAAGTGTTATTTTACGTCGAAGAGATATCAACCTTGAAGAATCCGAAAGGATTGTGTGTTTTCTTTTAGCAAGATGATTATTACGCATGCAAATAGATTCATTTTTTAAATAGATTATATTTATTCGTTGGTTCTATCCAAAAAAAAAAAAGAACAAAAAGGAAGAAAAATATGGATAATTAAAAAAAAGTCGTTATTAATAATGAAATCAAAAACACAAAATACCGATGCCGCGCGCAATTGTAACATAAGAACGGAAAGAAGAAAATAAATAAGAGAGTATATTAAACCCTTTATAACTAACTCCCAATCAGAATAAAAACAAAGTCACAAGTATAATTTACGATTATATGATATTTAAATACGAATTATTTAAAAATAACAATGGAGAGATTGGTGGGGGTTGGTAGAAAAACTCTCGCGACAAGTTACACGTCACTTTAAAATTACACGACGTTGTAGAGGGGGGGGGGGTTAAGAATAAAAAAGCAAAAAAAAAAAAGAAGAAGAAGAGAGACTACTGTCGTGCTCATTTGTAAAGGGACATTGACCTCGTCTCCGTGATGTCTGTCTCCCCGAAGGTGGACCAAAATATTCGGTGTATCTCGTGAAGACACTCAACACGTTTTACATAGAAAATAGATATATGTATGTAATATATTTAGACCCGTTTCGGGGTGCGCATCATTACACAATAAAAGAGAAAAGGGTGATCAAAAGTTTTAGTTGGTGGCCGTATTTAGAATCTCTTCCAGTCTTCTTATTCGGTGTCGACGACCGACCGACGATTCTAATGGCAATGCGGAAAAACGCGCTAAGCTCGAGCGGCCGGTTTCATTGCCGCGAGAGTGAGTGTTCCTAACTACAACAAGGAAAGAAAAAAAAATACACGAGGGGAAAGAAAAGAAGGAGTGAGAGAGAGAGGGAGAGAGAGAGGGAGAGAGAGAGAGGGAGAGAGAGAGGGAGAGAAAAGGTGAAGGAGAGAAGAAGAAAGGTGGTATTAAAGCGAGAGCTGTTGTAGTCATTCTAGTTGGCGAACGGTTCCACGTGGGGACGAGCCTCTTTTACGATATATTGATGATTATTATATACATACATACGCACCACATGTGTATAATACGAATATACTTGGTGAATCAAAAAATGCGTTTTCAAGTTAATATTATTATAACTAAATAGGAGGATAAAATATTGGTTACGTTAAATATAATTTAATACGATGATCGAATAATCGATGGTTATGATTAACGTGTAAATTCATTGATAATTAAATAATATTACAAATCAAATACAAATATATATATATATGATAGGTATATCAGAAGAATGTAGAATGATTGTTCTTTTTTTTCCTCTTTGATTTTTAGGCATTTCTTCGTTTAATTTAATTTAAAGGAAAGGTTTAATTGGTCAAGAAGTTTTGAAGATAACAGCTTGTAAGGATTTATTCGGACCACCCTGTATACACATGTAGATAGGTATGCGTGTACACGATGTGTAACCGCGTACGTGCCGTTAGAGAAAGATGCATGTAATCTGTTGCGAAACGGTTAGCTGCACAATGTCGGGGAACTCGAAGAAGAGCTAGGACACGATGACGAGCCCTTTTCTCTCTTTCCTTTTTCTTTTTCTTTTTCTTCCTCTTTTTCTTTTTCTTTTTCTTCTTCTTCTTCTTCTTCTTCTGCCTATACTACTACTACTCCTACTACTACTCTAATGTATTTCATTGCATTGCGCAGAACGAACGTAACCGAAGCGAAGCCGTGTTTATGCCATTCTAACTTCCGGTTAGAAGCCACAGATCGAACGGGTTACTTTTTATTTTACAAACATCGATTTTATTTAAACCACCGGAAATACATTACAAGGGCTTTTCATTTCCGATAATTTAAGATTTGATTTCTTATCTTCTAATCTGTGCGTGATCGTAGAATTATGATCAATCTTATTAGAAACATTTTACTCGAGCCAATAATTTATTAATTTTTCATAGTTAAAACATATTATAATTTGTTTTTTTCTTCTTCTTTTTTGTTTTTATATTCATATTAATCTGACATATACGTCATAATTAATGATGTGTCATCTCTTATTAATTTATTATTATTAAAAATATCAATTTTTAATATTTTCATAAGTTCCGATGAAGTATAACTAAAACGACATCGTTTCAAAGTCGGAATTTAATAGGATTTTTGTATCCGACCGGTTTTCCATGTCGCCCTTCATCAGCACGGTTCCTTGTTGAAATGGTTATAATACGAAGGTAAAGAAATCGAATTAAAAGGACGAGAAATATCTACAGTTCCACAAATAACACCGTGAACGTCTTATAGAAAAGAGGAGATGAGTTGAAAGTTTCTAGAAATGCAGTAGAAGAGAACTACTACCTATAAATAAGAAATTATATAACGCATCGTTATCTCTGAATTGGATTGAGTTGAGAAACTTTACACGGTGTAAAAGCATTAAACAAAAAGTAATATGCATTATAATATAAATAAATAGCATACAATGTAATACAACAGATTAACAACAATAAAAAAAAAACGTTTCAAACACGTTTGATCATTAGTCTCGATACCTAAAGATTAACCCAATTCCGAGGAATCGAATTTGAAATTTATGGGAAGAGAAACGAGGAAGAAGAAGGAAAAGAAGAAGAGGAAGAAGAAGAGGAAGAAGAAGAAGAAGAAGAAGAAGAAGAAGAAGAAGAAGAAGAAGAAGAAGAAGAAGAAGAAGAAGAAGATGATGATGATGAACGTAGAAGGAATATCCAAAAAGTAAAAGGCGTGAATTACGTGCGAGGGGTAAAACGCGGGGTCTCAAATAAGCGATCATCGTAGGAGATGATATACACCCGGCCGAAGGTAAAAACATGGAACGACGTTTCCAACGATGTGGATCGTGAGCGTTGCTTCACCAGGAACCAGGATGATGGATCGTATGCGTTGATCGTACGGTCTCTCTACTCGATAATGGATCGTACGTACATATACGTGTACGTTAACCTCTTGCGTATTCTCGCTCGATGACCGGCTATAATCGCGAAAGAAAGAACCAACCAACGAACGAACCAATAAACGAACGAACCAATGAACGAACGAACACGAAAGAAATGGCCAATGTTCTACCTGTTTTACTTATTTGAAATGATCGTCCCCTTTTCTACCTACTTTGAAAATAAGAAGGGAAGAAGCTCGGAGTCAAATATATTCTTTGTAGCGAAAGGTGCGCCCTTATCCTTCTTAAGGAAAAAAGGGGGAAAAAATGGAGAAAGCAAGGGGGAGAAGGAAGAGGGATAACCGTTAAGACTACTCGAATCGCACCTGTTCTTCCTATACCCTCAGCTTTCAGGGATTCAATGCATTTTCTAGATACATTTTAGACTTTAGTTCGAGAATGAACCAACCAACACGAAAACCATTCCCGACGGTTAACTTAAATAATCAAGAGTCTCGGACCTCAGCGGATTCCTTTTTTAAGTCTCACCGATCAATCGGCATCAACATCACGGAATGGACCCATATAAATTCTCAAGATTTTTCTCCTCAGTTCAATGGATTTCATTCATTTGAATTTGTTTTTTCTTTTTTTCCTTTTTATATTGCCTTGATTTTCTTGTTGGTTATTATTAAATCTGTTGGATGTCTAACGAGAAACCCACCTAATTGGGTGTTAACGCGCATGTTTCTTCTTCTCTCGAAATTTTTTATCTCTTTCTTTCTCTTTCTCTCGTTACTATCTAAAATAATGACGTTTATATGTAATATATGACACTAGTCGGAGACGATCTTTTCTTTCGAAAATATTTTTCAAACATATTTCATGTCTAAGCTTTTCCTTTATTACCCCTTGACGTTTCCAGTTTAATAAAAAAAAGAAAATAGAAAAATAGATATCCAGAAATAGTTAGGCAAACAAAAAGGGAAAAATTTTTCATTCGAGACTTTCCGGGATAAGAAGAAGGGGCGTTCCAAGAAGAAGTAGAAAAAAAAAAAAAGAATAGAAAGCCCGAAGAAAAATCTCGCGAGCGAGCGAGAGTCGACAATAAAACGATGTGGCCTTCCTCCTCTTCCTCCTCCTCCTCCTCCTCCTCCTCCTCGAGGAGAAAATTCTCGAGTCGATGAGGAGGGCTCTTTGAGAGAGCCAGCAAATTCGTTCCTTATCCTCGAAACGTGCCCCTCGAAAAAAAGAAAAAGAAAGAGAGAGAGAGAGAGAGAGAGAGAGAAAACCGACTCTCGGACGCCAGAGATTCGAACCCAAGGAATGTGAAGTAGCACTCGAGGAGAAACGAATATAACGCGCGTGTAACATCAACGTTCTACTATATTCTAGGGTTACTCGAAAACATAAACCAGACGTCGCGACGCAAACATCACGTTAGATCACAAAACGTATATATATATATATGTTATCGTGAAAGAACCTAATTGGAGAATGTCAAGATTCATATGGTTGCTTGGCGTGTCTTCGAAATATTAATGTATAAAGATAAATCCAAATATTCGATCTTTCACCGACGTATTTGGTATGTGTTGACATTTCACCATGTGAATTTTGACATTATTCAATTTCAATCTTTTACGGTAATATATATCTTTTCTATTATATATAGAGATATATATTATATTAGATATATAATAAAAATATAATAAATAATATGATACTATATATATATGTTAGATAGAAGGGGGTGGAATCGAAGAGATACACGATACTTTCGCTCATCGGCAAGATAATAGTACTGTGCCTTATTAAAAATGAGAAAATGAGAATTGGATCTGACACATAGGAAAGAAAACAAGTTGTTGTATCTGCTCTGTCATTCGTTTCTATTTAACCCTTTTGACCAATACGAGTATACACTTACGTCATATCTTTTAACCGCTCTGATATTGTACCAATTTAATATACACGGTGACTACATTTTTTGTCACCACCATATACTGTAAATAAAAATAAAAAAATAAAGTTTTTGATACACTTTGATATCATGTACGCGTATAGATGTGTTTAAATTTCGCGCGTCAAAATATCCTTGAATTCAGGGAAGGGTTAAATTAGAAAACTCGTTTCGACGTGGTTGTTCAATCGTAAATGAAGGAATTTCATTGAAAGCGAAAGAGACAAGAAGAAGAAGAAGATAAAGAGAAAAGAAAAGAAAAAAAGAAATAACGGAGAAATGTTACGACGATTCGTTTCGATCGTTTTACATAGAATCCTACGTTTTATCGTCGTAAATGTGTATTTAACCAAAGAGTAGAAGGGTAAGAAGGGAAAAAAAGAGAGAAGAGGAATTCGTCGATCGTTTGCCGATGGAGCGTTGTAATTACACCGGGTAACACGAATTTTTTCCAACGGGAGTTCGGCTAATTTGTCTTTCATACGTACTTATACATTTTCGAGAACGATTTAGCTCTTTCTTTTAAAAACCTACCATCGATTTTTCTCCTACATACAAATTAAACTTATCGATGCAAAGTGATACACGCAAGATTACTACAAATAAATTTTCATTAGTTATCCAATGAGAAAATATATATCTAATTTTCTAAACGTTAACTCTTTGAGTTACTGCGGTATTAAAAATGTCCCACTTTTTTTGATTAATAAATGAATTATTATTATATCTGTTTTCTTGTTTATTTTGATCTGTCTTCATATTATGTTATTCCTTTATTAATAAAAAAAAATAAAGCAACTTTGTGCAATTTAAAAAGAAATACAATTTCTCTGCAACATGGATCTTTTTATTAAGTAGCAACAGAAGAAGGAGTAAGTTAGAATAGTCCCGAGTTTAAGTATGAAAGCGCAAAGATCCGTTATCACGAGCCACTTAAGTAATGAGCTAGCACTTGGTAGCACAGAGGAAGAAAAATGTCTTTCAAGCAACCGGATCGTTAGATCTTTTCTCGTTGGCATTCGTTCTCATGAACGATGACGACGTCGTCGTTGTGGTTGTAGTTGTCCGTGATGACAACACAACGAGTAAGGCCGCACCCCAGGGTGTCTCTGAAGAGTCTACCGACGACAATGGGCCAGGAGGGAAGGGCCAGGAGGGAAGGACCGAGAGAAGGGCAGGGAAAAGGGCTTAGGATTCACCATTAGCGTGTCGCTTTTCGGAGCACGTCCGAAGGCGTACAGAATGGAGGTCTTTGCTCGTAACAATGCTATACTACTTGCCGAGTTGCTGACTAAAGCAAGCGGTGCTTTCAAGCTTTTTTTTTTCGTCAGATTTTTCGAGATATATATATATATATTTTCGCGTAAGGATGAACGACGAAAAAAAGTAAGGAAAGAAAGAGAAAGAGACAAAGAAAAAGAATAGGGCAACGATCGCGATAAAAAAAAGTTTTCCAAAAGTGGGATCGATCGTCCACTTATCTTCACCACCGACAGACATTTAGGCCAAGTTATCTACAAAACTAGCAACTCTTAACAGTGCCACGTGGCCATTACGTGGTATTATCAATATCAAATGATTCTCAATAATGTTAAAATAATTTCTAAAAAAATAAATTAATTCATTTGTTGTTTTATGTATCTTAAACTAATACCCATGTCTTGATAATTACGATCTTTTTGCTATTTAAATCATTGCAAGACATACTTCAGAGGCAAAATGATGCAATCATAAATTGTGGGACGTATACGTCCCATGCGGCCTGAACGATAAGTATTTCAATATCAAGACGACACAGAACGTGCCAATAATTTCATTAAATTTATCTATACCGCGTTTAATCAATTATTTTGATTAAATTTGTTGCTCAAATTTCTGCTAAATTTGCATTTTTACATGATCTTTTTCATTCTGAAGCAACTTGTTATTAATATATTTCAAATCATTAAGATTTTGTAACATGAACATTTGCTGGTTAATGAAACGATGAAAAAGTTTTTTTTGAAAGTAGCGTAAGTCCCATTGTGAGAGTTTCAAATAGATATGGAAAATATTATGCAATAAAATTTGATGAGATTCCAGCCTTTTTAAATGGCGTTAAGGAAAAACAATTTATTGTTTATCCCTCAGAAATACTATGTCATTTGTTATCTATATTTTTAAATTGAATCCGAACGCAAACCCTTAAATATGTCGATTCGAACATAAATGGGCATATGCCACTTTCAAAATAAATGGCTCAGATAGATGTTCTAATGCCTTTTAATAGATCGTTCTAAAGATCGACTTTCATCTCCGCAGTAGCAGAATCCAATGTACGACGACGACGACAACTACTACAACGACAAACTCGTTACGACGATAGAATTTCAATCGCAGGACCTTCGACTACTATAGCTGGAGAAAAAAAGTCATGGAAAATTCTCTCTCTCTCTCTCTCTCTCTCTCTCCCTCTCTTTCTGTTTGTGCCTCGAGGCATCTTGGATAACATGGAATTCCAAAAACAATTTATAGACATTCCTATTCCTTGGGAATACTTTTTATTTCTTTTACTTCTTTCCTAGCGTGTCGTAGAAGAAATAGTCTAGAAATGGAAAGGTTGTATAAGGCCAGGGTCGGTTGGTTTGGTTCGATAACGATATCTATTTCAAAGAGAAATAGAAAAAAGGGATCATCGATTATCTCAGCGTTGATTAGATAAACCACTCAAACATTACTTTTCGACTTACTAACGCTACGTCCGAGATTTATTGTCAGTAAAGAAGAAATTTGATCTATTTAATAAAATCACGATTTATAATTACCGTCTCGATCTTTAATTCACCGATTTTTAATTATCAACACCTCAATTTCTAACATTTATCTATATACACGATGTTCCCCGATAATCGTTCCACGATCAAATCAGTTTTGATCATTTTTTATATATACAAATAATTTATCAAAAATAAAAAAAAAGAATATCGGATAGTATTTTGTTTCTTATTTCCATTTGCGGAATGTGCTGTCGCAGTTGGACTGGGATACTCTGTACGTATTTATAATGCTACAAGCTTGTTATATTTTTCAGAAAAATATTTCGTAGACAAAATTCAGCGAAACGCTACACTAGGATTATTAAAAATGAATTTTTCGTTAATGTTTCTTGCTCGCATAGAAGAAGCTTCTTCTTTAACGAATCGAACGTGTCCTATCTACCGGCTGTTACGAAATAAAGAAGAAGAAAAAGAAGAGAGGTTCGACGTACTTCTCGATCGCATATCTCGTAACGTTGTAGGTATCTGCAATGTTTTTTCTTTTTTTTTCACTTCGTTTTTCTCCTTCCCTCATCTTTTACTTTCGTCCAGGTTGCATCGCGAAAAGAACCGCTTCGCACCTGTGCGTTCTGCCAGCTATCACGATTGTATACATCAATAAAATTGTATGCATACGTACGTACATAAATATGTGTGTATGTATGTATGTATGAATGTAATACCAACACAGGATGTTCATTTTTACGTTTCGCATTCACTCTCAAACCTTCGTGAGAAGAAATACTATACATGCAGAAAAGGATACAACGATGATGTATCACGAAACGCACTGATCTCGTACAGATACGAGACACCTACTTTCGAACAGCATACACAATACGTACGTAAGTATAATATGTACGTACGCATGGATGACTGAGAACTTATTTCGAAGGATTATCTTGATCGGGTTTATTATACGGTGAAGAAAGAGGGAGGGAGGGGAGGGGAAAGAAAAGTGTGTCGAAGATTTGACATCGTACGCGTGACATAACAACGACGTTTTCCGTCAATCTATCTTCTATTGCCTTATTCAGAAAGAAATTCGTAATTCTCGGCTGTATCTATGTATGTCAAGAATAAGAAAAAAAAAAAAAAAAGAGTAATGGGGCTGAATAATTGTGAGAACAATTCTGTAGATTGATTGGGGGTTGAATGTCCCCAAAAAATGTTTCTTTTTCTTTCTAAATATTATATTGTATCTATTTTTGTATGAGCCGTTTATTTTGAAAGTGGCGTAAGCCCATTTTAATATTTATTTGTTTGTTGATCGTAATAATATCCTACAACTTAAAGTTAATTGTCATAAAAAACATTTCGCGGTAATAAATAAAAAATGAACACGGGGGTTGCTGTCAAAATAAACTGCTCAATTGTATAAGCTTTTTTTTTCTTTTGCTTCATTTTTTTTCATCTCAAACAATCATGATCTATCGATCTCAACGTTAATAAATAGACGAATTATTTTGAATAAGATAAGAAAATTTTGAATTGTAATTGGACGTAGATCGGCTCGGTTGGTAATTCAGATTGAATCTGACTGAAATAATTAGTACCTCGTTACGTCTCAGCGTTCTCAACACGATCATGTTTGGACGGTTAAAAAGAAAACGAAAAGAAGAAGAAGAAGAAGAAATAAAAGAGGAAGAAACAAGATTTGAGAGAAACGATACCGACAACGTCAACGACAACGCCAACGACAACGACAACGACAACGACGATGGTTGAAAAGCTTTCACGCGGGTCACGAGGAACGTTATTGCATGGCGATCGTTCGAAATGGGACGGCTTTTCTTATTTCGTTAATTAATTACGGATCCTCCGGTAACGGCGGCCACCAGCCGGCCGTCGGCACTCAAAAGTAATCGAACTGGATTCCAGGGCGTCAAACTCGCACGATAAGCGGTTTCCTTCGCTCGGCTCATCGTTCATCGGTTAACGGCCTCGCGAAGTACGAATTATACATATGTATATACAGATAACCCTCCTATAACACGGTAGATAGGTTCCTAAAAAATGCCCTCTTGCGTAAAACCCAGAGTTCATTATTCCTTCGCGTCATTATTTTAAGGTAATTTAATTTTGTAAATATGTTCAACAAAATCATGTTATCCCAGTGATGTAAAAGTAAAGCGTTGTACAAAAGTTTGTGGAAATTTTGTTGTAAGAGGACTATCTGTATATATATATATATATATATATATATATTAACACCTAGAGAATAATAAATAAAGAAAAATGTTTTTACCGATGTCCCTGATACGACGTCTTGACGAGTTTAACTGCGAAGAGGAACTGTATGGCGCAGACCAGAAGGCAGCACAGATTCAAGGACAGAGCGAGCGCACATAAAGCCAAGGTCACCTCGTAGACGATCGTGTACTCCTCGGGGCTGATGAGGCTACTCGGCGTGACCGTCAACGGTGAAATCTTCAATAGGAAGATTAGGGAAAGGAGAGCGAGTAACAGAGAAACCAAACAGAGGAGTCCAAGACTCGTTAACATCTCCTTAACGCCAGCCTCATGACACCGATGATTCCTCGATAGGGAAGAAGACCATGAGGCGTTAAGAGGTATGACGGTTGGTCCGGGGTGTCCGCCGATCTGAACGGGCATAGCCGGCTGATGAACGGCAGCAGGTGCTGGCGACGGGGTCGTTTGGCTAGGTAATCTAGATAATCTCGAAATATCGAAGCCACCGTTCGCTTTCGGTCTGTCCTGATGAATCGGCAGTTGGACACCGACGACCGTCTGGTTTGGCACGCTCGACAGATTATTATTATTATTATTATTGTGTCCATTGATATTGTTACTGCCATTGTTATTGTTGTTATTACTACCACCAACGACCGGACTGACACTGTTCACCGAATGCTTCGACGTCGACAGGGTCGAAAGATTAAGCGCGTGGGAGTGATTTAATCGTTGGGAGAGATTGTTCACACTGAGCTGCGAATGATTCAAGGGATGCCGATGAGCCGAGGAAGGTGTCGTCGCTGCTTGATGATGAACGTTTGACGAATTCGTCGTCGTCGTCGTCGTCGTCGGCCTTTGCGACGACGAATGAACCACGGAATCGTAGACGTCGATGCCGTTTGTTCTAGCAGACGTTGCAGACGTGCCTCGTGCGATCGTACCTCCGCTCCCATTGCCACCATAATGATGTTGTTGTTGCTGCTGCTGCTGTTGTTGTTGTGGTTGCGGCTGCTGTTCCTGTTGAAGAAGATTGTGTTGATGGTGATGATGGTGGCCGGCGTGCAACGAGCCCGAGCTCGTTTGATAGTCATTGTGATGATGCCTGGAGCCCGCTGACGACGGTTGCCCCGTTAGGATATGCTTCAGCATTACTCGACGCTGATTTCACGGGGGGAAGGCTGTCCTTTCGTTTAACACCTTACATGCTGTTTGTCCTATATCTTTCGATTCTAACGATTAACAATTTACTTATTTATTTGTTTTCTCTTTCGTTCGTTCGAAATCTCAAGATCGTTTTTACGTGCCCGGGCTCAATGAGTTGCTACACAGGAGGTCCACCATGGCGACGACGTGGATTCCCAAACGGTAATCCTTAAATAATTGGCCACTTTCTTTCAGGAGAGGGACTTCCGCTCGAGGAACACTGATCTGACAGGAGAAGGAGGAGAAGAAGGAGGAACGAGCGAGGATGAGCCTCGAACGACATCGGCATCGTTCATCGAAGGATGACAAGAGTTAACCTTGGCAACCTTCGCCAAGCTTATCTCCCACGCAAACTCTTCTTAAGGTGGCTGCTGCAATGTGGGTCCACTTCCGTCTCCCCTTCCTACTGCTCTCTCAGCCGGCATAGCTTCCGAGATCGTGTTGGGCCTGCTGGAACAGGTCGAAGAAAAGTAATTAATGGACCGTTGGATCCGGATAAAATGTCTAGGAAAGATACGATCGTGTATAATCGTTGAATAATTTGAGAAACAACTTATTCTATAAAATACTGGACTACTATGTTAGCGATGCGAACTAATTATTATTTCAAATTAGTTGTTTGATAAAGGAATTTAGGTTAAGAACTAAATCTGACGTTGGTTAATTCAATATTACATCGGTTGATCAACGCTAACTCAGTCAGTCATAAATTCGCGATGTAACGGCGATGAAATGGTAGAAAAAGAAGAAGGAGAATAAGAGAAAAAAAAAGAAGAAGAAGAAGAAGAAGAAGAAGAAGAAGAAAGGTAAGAGTTAAGAGAAATAAAAGAGGAATATTAGCGTCTTTTCACCATTAACGACTTAACAGAAGAGATACGTTCGGTCAGGTTCGTTTCTCGCACTCGTATTATCATCGCTTTCTAGCTAACGGCTTGATTCCTCTCTCTCTTTCTCTGTCGAAGTTGTTGCTGTTGCTGCTGCTTGCTGTTTGCTGCAGTTGCTCACCGCACATTTGCCTCCTACAGTGAGCGTATATGTATGAGGACTCGCGCGGGTCACGCGAGCTCTTACACCTACACCTTAACTTCTTTACTTATACACGTATGTACACACGTGTGTGTGTGTGTTTATATCTACGTATTATATATAGAAAGCAGAAAATGAGAAACGATCGAATCTAATGGGATGGAGACGCAAGTTTTCAAATCATTTCTACTAGGTCAGAGAATAGTAGAAACATTATGAAAACATATTTGTTCTTGTACGTTGTTTCGTTTTAATAAAAATTGTGACCTAATATTAGATAGATTTTCTTCGCAAAAAAAAAAGAAAAAAAAGAATAATGGCAATAGATCGGGAAGTAAAGTCGGTATATACCACCCACGAACTGATCGAAGGAACGTATGGTCTTTCTATTCATAGCACACGGTAAATACGCTGAATGTAGGTGAAGCTACGATCGATTAGAGAAATTCGCAAAATGATGTATCGCGTTTTATTCTCTTTTTTCTTTTCCAATATTTTTTTTTTTTATTCTACGCATAACTTCGTGCGTTCGTTTTAACATTAAACCCATCATCACGTATGGTCAAATGATCGCGTCGCGTAATTTGTAAAACAAATTCGATTACAAACGTATTAAAAATATAGATTACTCATTTCTAAAAATAAAAGAAAATATTTGGCTGAAATCTCATTCTAGATATATGTTATTTTTTGTTTGTTTTTAAATAATAAATTAATAAGAACAAGTATACACACATAAAGTGTCTGTATGGTTTTATTATTAAACCCTCTTTTTATGAATAATTAACATTGATGTTTGTGATAAAATGAAAGAAGATTAGATAAAAATAATTATTTTAATAGGATAAAACTAATTATCAGCGTGAGAATACGTATGAAAACATACACACACACAGAGATATGTTCGGAAAACGAAGTAGCATATCAAAACTCCGGAAATTTCATCTTACATTTCGCGAAATCATTATTTCCTGTATCCTGCCGAGGAATCAAGATGTACGATCTCTCGAGTCGAGTAGGATCGGTTATCAAGACGACTATAACTACGACTATGACTACATGAACATGACGACGACGACGACGACGACGACGACGAGGACAACGAAGATGACGATGAGAAGAAGAAGAAGAACGAGGAGAAGAACGAAGTTGTTGTCAATAGCCAGACTTGACTCATAGAAACGGGTTCCGCTCGCATTCCGGACGTTCAGCCTGCTGGTCACGGTGAGCACGTCCAAGCCCTCGAACCAACACGAGTATATACATACGTACACACGTATACGTGTACACGCACACCTAGGACACGTGCAGTCGATCCCATGAGAGAGAGAGAGAGAGATAGAGAGAGAGAGAGAAAAATACAGCAAGAACAGAACAGACGAGTGCAATCGAAAGAGGAAAATCGCGTGTTAAGCGGCACGAATCACGAGTCCAAAAGAGAGAGACTTTCGTAATAAAACGTGATACCCTCCTCCGCCATTCGAAGATCAAAAATAGTTACGTTTAAAGAGGTTACTATCATCTAGCTGCTCAAAAAACTAAATATAAAGATAAACGTTTTCTTTTTTCTTTTTCTTGTTTTTTTTTTGAACGCAGTTATTAAGTATATACATTAATATAATTTTGTATTTAATATATATTTAAAGTAGTTTTATGAATTATTTTTTCAGACAGTATCAGCACGAGTACTCAGTTAATTTTGTATATTTAAGAAATCTTTCTTTTTTTAAAAACTTGATAATTATCGTATATTCAATAATAAAAATATTACGAGTTAAATGAAACTAGACCGCGATTCCTTAATTTGGTTAGGTATTTTATTATTTGAAAGTGGTTTTGTTGTGGTCTATACACGGTTAAATGTCTCGAGATCTATCGCATAATCGCTTATGTTAGAGTTAATCGTCGTACGTAATGTTACAATTCCCAACGACATCGTCAACGTTCAACACATTCGTGTTTTATCGCGGATCGATGTTCTATTTCTTCTTATTCTTCTCTTCTTCTTTTCATAGCGTTGAAAATTGCACGTAAAGGTAATTTTTATTTAAATAGTTCGTTTCGGAAAATACGAGAGGTGCGTGACACTAATTATCATTCGCTGATGATCACCTTTCTTTCTCTTTCTTTTTTATTTCGATTCAACGTAGCGGAACGACTTTTGTTATTTTCGATCGTGATACGCGAATTGGTCCTCTTTTTATGGGAAAGGGAACGTTCGTTTTACACGACCCACATATTCAACGAACTATCATTATGCTCGGTTCGTACGTAGGTTATTAACTGAAAGCGAAAAACTCGCTTGTTGTGAGAACGGAACGAAATGCTTTATAATTTATATTTTAAATGTCAGAAAAAAAAAATAAAGTTAAACAATTATCTCCGTATATGCATATGTATACAGTGGGTTTCATACGAAAATTTGTCCACTCTATATAAACCTTCATTTTAAATAACTTTGATTTTGTAAGAAAACAAAATACATTTAACAACTTTTTAAACGAACTCGTAAGAATGATTTTACTTTAACTTGTTCTTTTTCAATTTTATCTTTCAACTTATCTTTCAAACCTGTCGGACGATAGATAAAAAATAGAACGACTAGCGCGAATCTCATGTTTTCCTACACGCGACAGCTTGCTAAAATTATAACAAGCTTATAAGCCACGCAAGGTTTCACCGATGTTGAGAGAAGTCCTATACGTACGCGTTGTTCTTATCCAATTTCAGAACTTTCCTATACCCTGTCATCTTTCATGGTTTTTTTTCCCTTCATTTTCCTTATATTTTTCTACAAAAACTCGGATAAGGACGTTAAAAATACGAACATCACTACGTTTCAAGCACAAAGATAAGCGAGATAATATATAGATCGTCTTTGTACATACATCGGGAATAAAAAAGAATGAGTTATCTAAGAAAAAAAAAATTGAATAATGGGTAAAAAGTGAACAGTAATGTAGATGAAAATAATAACGTAATGTACGAATTTTTGTTAACCCTTTGTGACTGTTATGAACGCCATTTTCTTTTCTTTACCCTATTGTTTCTTCATTTTTCTTTCTTTTATATCATACCCCTTTTATTTGTATATACGTTAAGAGTAAAACGTTACGTAGGAATAGCAACGAACGTGAATATTTGGGAACGTTTATTTTCAAAGTGGTGTGTAAGTTTATTTTTTTTTTATTTTTTTTATTTAACCCTTTGACTACTAGGGACGCATATACGCTTTTGTCAATATAAATGCAAATAATGTAATACTAATTTGTGTATTGATTATTAAAATTATGTATAAGAGAAAGAAAAACTTTAATTATTAAATATAATTTATTATTAAATTTTGTTAATCAATCAATTGCATTAAAAAATAAATTATTCCGTTCCTACAAAACATTTTAACTAAAAATATTCACCACTCGAACGGTTTACAAACCAATTACAATTGAAACAATATGCATTAATTATTCATGCACAATTTTCAATTGATATTTTTATAGTTAAATATTGATTATTATTTCGTTAGTCAAGAAAAACTCCTCCTTTTTTCCTACAAGCCATAGAATACGTTAGAATAGCATAACAGTGGTATGCGGGTCGCGAAAGTAAAAGAAGCCATTTCGTGAAGCAGCTTTCAACGAAATCGAATTAGTATAATATAAAATTATAACAAAAGTTCGACACAGATTTGTTATAAAGAAATACATATACGTAGATCTATCATTTGTTGATTCAACGTTGGTTTTATACATTAGTTTTTTTTTTCTTATCAAGATAATCGTCGAATATAATATATGTATAACCATGCGAGAAATTCAATCGAATTCACGGTGTACAACGAGAAAGTGTTAAAAAATGGAATGAATAAATTTTCGAAGAAAATTAAACAAAATAAAACAAACTAACGACGAATCAATTAGATTCGCATATAGATCGATAATTTTTCATTATAGATCGATGAACTTGCGATTGTTGAACAACAACTATGACGACAACGACGACGATGTCAAAGACCAAAGATTACAAGGACGAAATGGACGACGAATCAACTTCCGTAACGAAAGAGAAAGAAAGAGAGAAAGAAAGAAGCAAGGTCGTTGCCTAGATAACAGTTGCAAGGTACAGTTGCCTCGCATGCGAAAGGCAACATCGGCAAAGAGAGAGAGAGAGAGAGAAAGAACGTATATGTGTGTTTATGTGGATGCAAGGAAACGAAAGAAGGGTTGGTATTATCGGTGTGAAATCAGAAAATGTTTTTTCTTCCTTCTCTCTCTCTCTCCCTCTCTCTCTCCCTCTCTCTCTCCCTCTCTCTCTTTCTATCTTTCGTTGAACTAACTATAAGAACGAGAACGAAGTGATGTAAGAGAGATGTATCTACTGTATGGGGGAGATGTAAGGGCCGCTTCCTCGTAGTCTCCCGTTCCCTTTCTCTCTTTCTTCGATCGTGCATCCAAAGCGGGTAAGAAAGAAGTAAAGAGGGAGAAAGAGGGTGAAGAAGGGGTGGGGGGGGGATCAGGAGGGAGAGAGTTATGCTATGCGGCGATCCAGGTTGGGCCTGGCTGAATTTAACGTGGCAGGTGCCCGCTGAATGGACAGCAACCAACCGAGGCCACCATCTTCCCTTTTCTCTCCCGCCTTTCGTCTTTCGCTCCTTCTACGGTCTTCCTTCTATGGTCTTCCTTCTACCTACCTAACGTACTTTGACTTCTCTTCCCTTAACTTTCTCTCTCTTTCTTTCTTTCTCTTTCTTTCTTTCCTTCCTTCCTTCCTTCCTTATTTCCTTTTTATTAGCTGTATTAAGGTATCTAATTTGTAATACGTTTTTAGTGTCGTTGTTTATCAAATGAATTCGTTCAAATCTTAATAATTCATATTTTTCTTAACATTAATGTATAAACGTTTCAACTATTATACTTCTAATATATCTACAGATGCGTAAATTATTTTCTCTCACGGCCCCTTTCTTCCACGAGGAAGAAAATTTCTTCCTCTACCTCCCCTTACCTCTTGGCTTCCGCGAGGACTTTGTTTAGAATCCACTAGTATAATTTTGAGAAGCTTGCTGAGGTCGCAAGAAATGGTAAGAAAGAAAGAGAGAAAGAGAGGGGTAAAGAGGATTTCTAAAGAATCCGTGGGAAAACGTGAGAATGTATCTACGGGAACAACATAAAGTAATCTTTGAGTGGAGATTTCCTTTTAACCTTGCTTTCAATTAGCTTTTAATGTTTCTCTTGTGCGTAACTAATTCGATGAAGAACGTTAACGAAAACTAACGACAAATTAGAATTCGAGAATCGAATTTTATGAACAATTGCGACATTAACGAAATATTTTCTAATTTATTACATAAATTTCCATCAAGAGATGGATGATTCAAACTATGGCAAAAACAACAAAAATAAAAAGAATGAGAAGAAAAAGAAGATGAGGAAGAAACGCAACGATGGTTTTAGGTCAATACAGACCCATGCCTGTGTTTGACGAGTTTTTTTTTTATCGCCAACAATTCTCCTCACCAACGCACACTATTATAATTTTCGAAGCCGTAACGTGGAAGTACATGGGATACCTTATCGAAGGTATTTAATATAGGTTTATTTTATTATAATTATATATTATTATATTTTTTATAATTGGCATTAAATAGTTGTAATTCCATAACCTCTCTTGAATTCTTTTTATAAGATAATAATAAATAAAAAAAATATTCTATTTTTACGTTTCTTTTTTTTTTTAATGACCAGTCATTTCTCAACTGAGGTTTCGGTAGAAGTAGCTTCGTTTTTTTTTTTTTTTCGGTAGTTCTAGTGTTAATCCCATACCCTCTCGAATATTCTCAAGTGTACTTACGTACACATAGAGAAACGAGAGATGGAATGATTCAACTTGTTCAAACTTGAAAGACAATTTTGAAGATTCTTTTTCATTAGCTGATCTCTAACGAACGATTTTTGTGAAATAATTTAGGAATTGTCTTTGTCGTCGTTGTCGTTGTCGTTGTCGTTGTAGTCGTTGGTGACACGCCCTAACATCGGCCGAAGCTGAAACGAGTCCTTGCGGTTAATACGCGGCTTCGTAAGAATACGAAGCTCACGGCGAATCCAGTCCTCTGATATGCGCGATGATCACAACCGTGTGTCCCCCATGTATGCCTATGTGTTTATATATATATTTGTATGTGTGTGTGTGTTGCGAGCTGGACGAGCAAGCGAAGAATCCCCCATGTGCTTCTAATAACGCGTAGCTCGACAAATTTCATCTGGCTTCCTTGGAAAAAAAAATCTTCAACGACACGTTGCTAAACTAAACGCCATGTTTCTTTTTCCTCTTTTTACTAGATTTTTTTTTGAGAATATTATTTATAATTCTCAGTCAATGTTCCATCAAAAAAAATCTACGAAACCATGATTTGTTAAATCATCGCACTTCCTCTATGGTTACTTTAATTGTACTAATAACAATTATCTCAGAAATGTAAATTATTTTGATCGGTATATATAGATTTATTTAATCGGTCTATGTCATCTATCAAACATTGTCTAACATAAGTTATCTGAAAACAATCTCTATTTCTTACCTGACCTCTTTTATAAAATTCTATATTAATAGGTTTATCCCATAGAATAAAAATCAAATCAAATCAATTTTATCAACAATAATGTTTTAAACATATATTACAATAGATTTACGTAATCGTTTATCAATTTTGCGATACCTTTTCCTTTCGTGAAGTTTTAATGGATTTGGCTAAACGAATGATCGAAAAGTGTATGCGGGAAAAGAAAAAAAAAACAAGTGTTAACGATTAAGTATAAAGTGTGTATATTAAAAATACGTATAATAAAAGAAAAGAAGAAAGAAAAAATGCTTTGGTCGTCGCTTATCAACCGTTTCGATACGGTACCGCGAACTTTTGCGTAACGGCTCGAGAGATCGAATCGAATCGATTTGTCGGCACAAGTCGACTTTACTACCTGTCGAAAGAAAGAAAGAAAGACAGAGAAAGAGAAAGAAAGGAAGAGAAAGAAAGGAAGAGAAAGAAAGGAAGAGAAAGAAAGGAAGAGAGATCATCCAAAAGCTAAAAGAAATTTTATAAAGCGTCGAACGAAATCAACGGTGCCATTTATTTTTTTTTCCCGCAAAGAATCTTCGTTACGGTGTGGTACCAGGCATTAAAGTCTCTCCTCTTGATAATTCTCTCTCTCGTTTTTCCCTTATACTTCTCTTCTTACTCTTGTGCGTTTCCGCTAACGCTGCTCAAAGCTGCGAAGAACTCTTCCCCGTAAGAAGGACGTAAACCCGTCAGTGTGCTTTAGCCTCTTAATAGTCCGACCTTGAGCCAGAACTAAGGAGTGCCTTTGCTACGAGAGCCAACCTTCGATGTGCCTTCATCTCTCTTACTCGCTCACTCTCTACATCTCTCTTTTTCTTTTTCTCTTTCTCTTTCTCTTTCTATCCGTCTATCTTTTTTCGGGGTTCGGCTTACAAGAGAAGGCGGACGAACCAAGCAGGCCTTAACGTCCGATTTACGATGATGTTAGAAACGTGAGAGAACGAACGAACGAGAAGCATTGGTGGTGGGCCCTACGGGACTTTAACGGAATTTCAACGTATTAGAAATAATGTCTTTCGTAGACTTTCCAAAAAATTCTCAATCGACGCGTGTGACTCTTCCATCCAAACCGCCTCCCCCCCACACCCCTGTATCATCATAACGCAGCTCGAAGATCGTTCCATTCAATTACTATTAAGCTTCGCAATGTTCACAATGTTGATTTCATCTATATATATATTAGGGTGAACCAAAAGTTCGTGCATTATTTAAATTAATATTTTCAAAGTAAACTTTACAAGAAAAAAAAAAAGAAAAAAAAACAATCCATTATGCAGTTTCAAAAGTAAAGTTTCAACAGAATAAACGCATGAACTTTTGGTTCACCCTAATAATTTGACTTACGGTCGGACTGATCAAACGATTAACTTGTTAACTTAACAGATTGCTGATCGATGCGAGCTTGGTTCCAAATAAAATGTATTATTAAATATGTTATATGTGAAATATATCGATAAAAAAAAAAAAAACAAAAAGAAAAAGAAAGAAAAGAAGGGAAAAATATAATGCCTTTCGGATTTCGATCTAAAACTCTAAAGGAGAGGCACGTTCAAAGACGAATCGATCCATGTCGCGTGAGATCCAACGAGATGGAATGCGTTCGAGGGAGTAACGGATACAAAATATCTTGCGTACACGAATCGCGAGGCCACTTCTCTTCTCTCTCTCTCTCTCTATCTATCTCTTTCTTTCTTTCTCTTTCTTTCTCTCAGGGCCGTGTCGACGTAAGCTTCGAAATCAACTAGAAGAAATTACTCATTGGCTGTTATTGAGCAAACTTTAGATCTATCGATAATGATACGCCAAAAACGTTAATCTTCTACCATCTTACTTTCTCTCTTTAATTTTCAACGAATCAATTTGATCGAAAGCAAAATACTGCGGGAAGGGGAGGGGGCTTGGGCCTAATAAATATCTATTTAAATATAAACTATTTAAAAAATTTCCGAGATATATATATTCATCATTGGCCAGCTCGATAGTGTTAACATTTTTGTTTCTATCTCGGAAGAGAAGTTGGCCGACCGATTTGTTTACTTTCCAACGATTGTAAAATTAATTGTAAATGATAAATATCGTTTAAACGATAATATTTTTGAATTTACCAAACGGGAGATCTTCCATCGTGGAATCCCGGAAGAGTCTCGGAAGAGGAGCCCGGAAAATGTTGAACGACGGCTGCGTTCTCGTTGACTGTGTAAGGTAAGAAAACGCGAGTTAGTTTAGCATAGCAAACGGAAGCCATAGAAAACAACGATCCGGTACACGTGATCGAGGAAAAAGATGGGGGTAAGATAATCGCGTATACTATCTAATACCTACCAGAACAGTTAGATAAATCGAATTACTTTTTCTTTATATTCATTTAACTACATAAAGATAAATATAAAACATCGTGTAATCAATATTTATTATCTCATAAAATAGAAGTTAGCTTCGTGCGAGAATCGTACGTTAGGAATGTTGAAAGCATTTTAATCATCCCTCCATTTTCCCCTCTTAACGTCGATTGAGCCATTGAAAAGGTAACGTACCTATCGATCGCCCTTTCAAAAATGTTACATCTGTCGCGTGAACATAACTTCGTAACACGAATAATTTCTTATCTCGAAAAAGATACAACGAACGAGTATTCGTTTTTTTTTTCTCTAAAAATGAAGAAAAATATCGATTAATTATTATATTAGTTTGTATTAGATCGATACTAAAGATAAAAGATACGTAAAAATTTCATCTTCGACAATAAGATAATAAAATGGAAAAGTACGAAAGAAGGAGTTGTCTTGTCGATTCTTTGAAATCTTCTTTCGTAAGGTTTCTACGAAAATACATTGAACGTTATCCCGACCGGCAACACGTTTTCTCGCGATCGCAAATCAATTTTCGAAGAATCGATCATCATCGGCCCTCTTTTTTCGGGAGGTTCGAATGCGTTCGGAAAAAAATTACAAGTCAAGCAAGAGTACCTAAAGAAGAGTTGTATATGTATGGTATAGGGTTGATGGTAGTAGAGGAGGATGGGAGTTATAGTTAAGAGAAAGAGCGCATGAGCGCGCGAAAGAAGATAATAAGAAGAGAAAAAAGAAATGAGGATTGGGGGATGGAAGGGCCTAAATCGAAGTGGTCCTAGGTCGAAAAAGGGTCCAGGGACTTTAGGAGTCCGTCCCTGAACCTCTCTCTCTCTCTCTCTCTCTCTCTCTCTCTCTCTCTCTCTCTCTTTCTCTCTCGCGGTTAAGCGAAACCGGGCGAGCTGCTAACTCACCTCGTGCCACATTCCGTTGCTGGCTGGCTGGCTTGCTTGTTTGCTTGCTTGCTTCGTCGATGGTTTCTTCTTCGACTCGTAACACGAGCAAGTAAAATATCACGATGACGAGCCGATGACAGGAGGAGTCAACGAGGAAACAAACGATGAAAAATAAAAATAGGTCGATGGATCTATGATACACCCCCCCACAATCTTTCTTTCGTATCATCCACCGCAACTTTAAATTAAACACACCCGCGCACACTTGCCACACTACCGACACTTGATCTTTTCTTCCCCCTCCCCGCTTTCAAACTTTTATCCCTCTCTCTCTTTCTCTTTTTTATCTAGTATCTTCCTCTTCCTCGCAATATTTCTCTCTTTTTTTCTTTTTCGATTGTATCAAAATTTCAAAACACAAATTGCAGCGATTCGCGCTAAAAACTTCTCTCTAATACAAGTTGTTATTATTATTATTATTATTATTTAGAGAAAGGTTGGAAACGTTATGATCGCGAGAGAGAAAAAAAAAGAAATAAGAATTAAAAAATAAATTGGTGCGGGCAGCTGTTGTTGCTGACGGGCTATACCTTTCCCCCTGTTACTATCGCGGTAACTATACTTGCGGCAATGCGCAATCACGAGTTAGAAAGAACCGGCACCGAGGAGGACGCTCTTACTAATAGTAGGTCGCGTTGCACGGTCGAATGTCGACTGATGAAGCGCAGCCGGTCGACCCAAGCGACCGGCGAGGTAACGCGCAGGACTGGCCCATTGCGCGCCAGGGGACAAGGGGCCAGCCCAATACAACCTCTTACCCCCATCATCGACACTCGCGACCTATCCAGGAACGGCGCGAGTAGTACCCCTAAGTCCTACGCGAATACTTCATTAACCAAGGGACTGACTCTTATTTTAGCCGAATTAATTACCCTCACCCCTACCCCCACCTTTGACTTAATATATTCTTTCTATTCTAATAGTTTTTTTCTTATCAATTTTATCTACGCTATAGTTTTTTATTTTATATCATTTTACCAATTGTAAGTTCACATACAACATGGAAAAATATAACAGAATGGATTATATATATATAATAAATAATTGAGGATGTACTAAAACTTACTAAAAATAAGCAAAAAATATTTTTCAGACGACCTAATACTTTTTCTTTTGATACATATATATGTGGTATATACAAATTTTCGATAATTTGGAAACATTGCATTACAAGCAAATAATAATTATTTAATATTGTAGGGGAGTGCGAATACTCTTATGACTCCTTGTATTTATATGAGGAGTATCACTGGATATATTTGTAATATATTATATTATTTAAACATTAGCTTTTTTTCATCTAAGATGCAGTATTTTTATTCTTAATAAAAATGTAATTATCTATTGTTTCACCAACATTATATTCCTGTTATTCGAATATTACAAATATACGAATACTTGTATAT